>NC_045159.1:25422604-25495104 GCF_900700415.2 Clupea harengus
ATGTTAAGTGGTATAGCAATGTAGTATAGCCTACAGTCACCGATACTGTATTGGCTGAAAATGTACTGGACCTACAGTATGTTTACTGCCTATTCCAAGATGCCTGATAAAGGTATCATTGTGAAGGAGCGCTCAAACAATCACAATCTTTGGGTATGTTCCAGGAAATCCAGGTTCTGGCCCTCATGTTTGTGAACCTTGGATGTTTCTAAATAACTGCCTTAACAACCAGCTCAGGAATGCTTTGGAGGATGGCAATGGGGACATAGATGTCAGCATACCTTACATTTCTTTCATTCCAGCAGATGCTAAACTGTTCATCTTTGTAATGGGCTAGTGTGAAAAATAACAGATTAGTGAGTCTTGTCAGGGGGTTACTTGATTTTTGTGACTGGCTGTTTGGGAACTTGAATAGTCCTCCAGTAACCATAGTAATCACAGAAGGCTCTCTCTGAGCTGATTTTAGTTTGCAGTAGATGGAGTTGGTGAGCATAAAGATGATTAGCAGAAGGCTAACTCTCCAACTCTAGAAGTATCTCTAACAAGAAAGCTAGATTTCGTCAGAACTTTTAGCTTAATTCGATTAAACCATTTACTTAATTTGTCTCTCCACTCTGGCTTAAAAACATTTTTAAAAATACAACTGTCATAATGAGAAGTCCTGCTGCCTAGCCAGCATCACGTTGCTCCTCTTACTTTTAGTGAGTGCTCAGAACACAGCCCTCCACACTCACGGCCACGACGGCAGGCAGTCCTCTCCTGCCACAGCGCCTGAATGCGAAGCCTACATCACTGCCAAAGGAACTGGGTGGATCTGCGCCACTGCGTCGGGTATTAGTGCCTCTGATGGATGGGGAAGGTAAGGCCTGACGGGAGATTAAAACTAGGGCTTAACAGGAGCACTCGACTCAGCGTGCAGCTCTGACGCTGGCACTGCCAGAGCCCGGTCCCTGGCCCACGGTGCCCTCCGAGGTCACACACGTCCACGCTGCCTGTCATGTGTCTTGGACGGCTGAGTGACGCGGAGGGCACGGGCGGATGTCCCGGCTGCAGCAGGACAAGCGTGAAACAGATCTGTCAATGCGACAGCACGCTGCTCTTCATGGGTGAAATCCACCCCCCCCCCCAACCCCCAACCCCCAAATTCCCCACCCATCCCTTCCCATCCCTTCATCCATCCATCCATCCTCCAAAGCCAACGCTTATAAAAGATTCAGAGGATGTTTCCACACGTATTCCCTTTTCTCCACTGTGTGTTGTTTAAATGAACAGACAACCGAATGTGTTTGTAACTAGTTTGACAGTAGTGTCTCTGAAAGTGATATTTTTTGCAGCTTAAATGACACTCGCTCCTTAGTTGATATTCTGCATAGCTTTTGTGCCATTTGGATAAGCTGTAGAGATCCTGTGTGAGAGCACGCAGAGTCTTCAGAAGTGCTGTGGGTTCTTTTTTATGAGAGGTCTTCAGATCTGGGGATTGTATGCTGGAGTAGCAGTCTGTTGTGCTCTCATCTTACAGTAACACGCCATATCAATGTGGAAGTTAATCAGGAACTATGGGGACCTTAAAAACTCTTTCGGCATGCAAATAGGGTGCTACTTAGATGTCAACTGACAGTCTGTGAAACCCAGAGGAAATGTGGAGTTTCTCTCATGAACAATATGATGCAATACACCTACCATAACCACACCACCATCACAAACTTAATCTCTACCACATCCCCTCTTTCTCACATTCTCTCTGCCCCCTCCACACTGTCTCTCTTTCTCTCTGCCCCCCTCTCCCTCTCATTGCGCAGTCAGTCGCTGGGCTGGGCATGGCAGGAGAAATGGCAGAGGGACGTAAATCTAAGGGTGACTTCAGTGAGCGATTGAGAGAGAAGGAAAGAGAGAGAGAAAGAGAGAGGGAGTGGGGGAGAGAATGAGAAAGAGAGAGAAGGAGAGAGAGAGGGAGGGAGAGAATGAGAAAAAGAGAGAAGGAGAGAGAGAGGGAGCAAGGGAGAGAATGTGAAAGATAGAGAAGGAGAGGAAGAGAGAGAGAGAGGGAGTGGGGGAGAGAATGAGAAAGAGAGAGAGAGTGGGGGAGACAATCAGAAAGAGATAGAGAGGGAGTGAGGACGAGAATCAGAAAGAGAGAGAGATAGAGAGAGGGAGTGGGGAGAGAATGAGAAAGAGAGAGAAGGAGAAAGAGAGAGAGAGAGGGAGCGAATGAGAAAGAGAGAGGGCTGAGCTCCCATCAACTGAGTGGCGGCAGAGGACAGGTGACAAGAAGGAGTCTGGGCATTTGTGCTGCAAGCTGATTAGAGGCTTGGCTGTGTGGCTTACACTGCCAACACCATACTATCTCTGCTAGCACGTCCAGGATGTGTGTGTGTGTGCTGTTTCTCAAAGCTCGCCTCGCCTTCTCCTCTTTCTCCCTGTTAATCATCATCCAGGGAGAGGGAGTTTCAGTCAGCATGCAGAGCTTCATCTACAAAATGGCCTCCATAGGTGAAAGACTGATGCCGATTCATTTGATTATGTCTATTTTTTCTTCTTCATGTATTAAGACGTACAGATTTAGTGTTTTAGTGTGTAAGTGTGAAACATAATCCAATGACTACATACATCAATAGAATACATTCACTGTTGTTTAGCATAATATGGCTATTCTTCACTGGCTGACTTTCTGCATCATGAAAGCATTGCACAGGTTCTATTATAAAACACCAACTGCAACATAGGCTACACCTGTGATGAACAAAGAAATATCCTCATCCAGTGCTAAACGAGATCTCTAGAAGGCTGTTATTTCCATACTATCATATGGAAATAAGATTAACAGTATGTCTGAGGTCGTCTGCTGGGTGTTTAAGCGGAGATGTTATTTGGTAGGCAAAATGGCAGTGGCATGGCCACAGCAAGCAAAGAGGTGGAGCTGAAATTTGATTCAGTGCCGTTTGAGCCTTGGCTCTGGTGACTGGCTCGTGGGCACTGGCCCTGGTCAGAAAAAAAAGATGCACTTTCAAAGTCATCACTGGCACTGTCACCAGCACAAGTACATTTTACTAAATCAGCCTCTTTACATGAATAACACAATGATACAGTACAAGATACAGGAAGTGTTCACACTCATGCTGTCACTCCACTTCCTCATCGAGCCATTTTTTTTTACTAGCCAGTAAAGAGAAAGCCGTGGCGTGTGTGTGCCAGTGTTCTTGCATGTGTGTATGTGAGTTCCTGTGTGTGTGTGTGTGTGTGTGTGTGTGTGTGTGTGCGTGTGTTCGTGTTCCTGCATGCATGTGTGTCTCAAGCGTAGCTTGTGCCTGTGCCATCTAAACTCACACCCAGCCAGGGGCGTAACGACAGGCCCGAGCTGGAAGGGGCACCCCAAGGACAGCTGATTATGTGAGTCCACAGCAACGACAAATTTCGTGAGAACCCCATTGAAATCAATGATTTTGCGGAGGAGACTACAATGACATGTCTAGGAACCCCCTGAGGGGTCCCCATACCGTTAACTTGCTTAGGGCTTCGTGGGGCTAGAGTGTAGCAACACCGTGGAACGCAACGTCCGTCACACTCTTCAAAACGAAAGCGCAGGCCACAGGAGGGGAAGAGGAAAAAGAATCTGTTTGTCCCTGCAGATAACTGGAATGTCAATTCTAACAAGAGCTAGCTAGCTAGTAACTTAATAATGAGTGTGTGCTGTTTAGCTTGCTAGGTGTTTTGTAAGGGGTTTACATTGAAGTTCTGGCTGCAAGTTATTTCCTTCCTTATTTTCTTACGTTATACGTAAACGGCAGATATTTTATGTAACATGGTTGTTCAGGAGAGTAAAAAGCTTTAGCATACGCTAGGATGTAGCCAAGGCTGTGGATTAAGAATAAGAATTTAATGAAGATCTTAAAAACAGGCCTATTGGTGGATGTGAACTGTGCTGGTATTGTTCTCTCCAAACCAATATAAATAAAATCTGTTTCAAAGCAAGCAGACCAAATACAACTATGTTCTTTTTTCTGAAGGAGAGTTTCTTAATGCATCCCAATAAGTAGACCAACACGTCTCCACATATAGGCTAACTAAATAACTAGGTAGGATCAGTTTATCCCAGTATGAAGATGCCAGTGACTTCTTACATTATTCTGTATAGGGTGCCCCCACACACACATTTTTAGTTATTACAATTATTGTAATTGTAAATATTTGTATTTATTCTGGACTTTAAAGATACAAATGGCACAGATAGCCTTTGTAGATGTGTAGACGGTGGGGGTTAGTGGGTCCGTGCTGAGACTTTAGCTTGGGGCCCACTGAGTCCCTAGGAACGCCACAGCAAAATGTATTACCTGCAAATGTATTTCTTTTTTAAATATGACTTCATACGCTGCTGAAATGAGTTGGGAAATAGATGAATGGACAGACGGTTCAAAGTTACTGTAAGATGAGAGCAGGATAGTGTTGCTGCCGCCTTTCTCCTATTCAATTGGCAGTCAGTAACAGATCACGACAAGCTAGCTGGCTAGAGATTGAATTAAAAGTGCAAAGATGTAGAAAGAAAGCTCTCTGGTTTTAAGAGTCTATGAATTGAGAAAGAGGAACAGACAACAGCTGTCAGAAAAGAGCCGTTTAGGTTTGTTGCCATCTTATGGTTGTGTGGTTACCCTTGCTAATAGAAAATCTGATGGGGTGTAGTTGCTTGTTCAATGCTGCAGATGCTCAGTGAGCAGACCATTACAGTCACCACAACTCCAGGTTTGGCACTGCCTTCATGCCACGGTTATAATGTCATTGAGGAAATCACTGAAGCAGCTCGCCTCCGCCATTTACTTCTTGAAACTATCACATGTTGCAAAGCAACAGCAAACAAAACTAGTGGCCTGCTATCGATACAACATGTTTTAAATATAAATGACTATATAAATATTTGTAAAACTTATAGTGATAGACACAATGTGTAAAACATATAGTTATAGACACAATGTGTAAAACATATAGTTGGCAAAAAAATTTTTTTAAATGAAATCTTAAAATAAGTGTAATACATTGTTATGGTTGACCTACAGATCCCTTTTTGCTTTGGTTCCTGCAGACGTGATATCCCTCCGGCCCACCCGATCTAATATCTCTGGCCCCACTATTACTGTGTTTGAGTGCGTCTATGATGTGCGCTTACACTGGGGGTGGGCCTCCCATGCCCCATCATCCACCGGGAGCTGGAGTTGGGTTTAATTGATTACGCCAATGAGCGTCTCCACAATGCCCCCGACTCCAGCTTAGAGTGGCATGCTACACATTCCCCTGTCAACTTGTACACACACACACACACACACACACACACACACACACACACACACACACACACACACACACACACACACACATGCCCCAGCACACACAATCAGACATATATGCACAGCAAAACCCAATATTCCCTGATATGCTTTGTCCTAACAACAATGGCAGCTTTCCCCCCTTATATAGGGTGCTATAGCTGTGGCTGTTATGACAATGGCAGTGCTATATGCTCACACAGACATATTTATGCGTTCACACTGGAACTAGTTCTCATCATTTGGGTCAAAACATCTAATATTTAAGGCCACCGTTTTAGCACGCTCTAAGTATAGCGCCGCGATTTCGAGAGCAGAGCACCCTGACTCTAATGAGAACAGCCACATTTCCCACAGACACCATTTTAACGCCACTCACGTCTACTTCGCCAGGACTCAGTAAATAGCCTGAAAACCCACCGCTCGCTTCAAAGGGGAGCAGCTCAGTAAATAACTGAACACTGCGCTGAGACTCCTTGACACAGTATGGATGATGTGTAGACACTGATTACTGACTGATGATATGGATTATTTAACATAGACACTGTGTTCATACAGACCAAAGACTGGTCAACAGCCCCCAACAACAGTCAACATTCGACAAAATCAGTTGTTTTGTTGTTTTCTTTTTGCCTTGCACGTCTATGCTGAAATCAACAATATACAGTAGCATTGTGCTAAACTGAACTGTGTGCAACCCTATAATATGTGAAATAATGTCTTACGTAAAACTATTCAGGAAGTACAGCATTGGAAATGTCTTTCGAGGTCCACTCAACGTATTAGCGGGGTTTTATAGAATGGACTGAATCTACTCAATTGTGATGGACCATCTGCTCAGAACAGACCCCTGATTGTCAGTCGTTTCTGTCTCTCTCATTCAGCTCAGTAACTTTAACGGTAGATTAGAAGCACATTTTCCTGTTTAATGTATGTAAATGAACATGTTAAGGCACAATGTGGAATATCAAAGGCAGCCTCATTCACATTTGTAATGGGACATTCAAGCACCACAGAGGCTTAATGGCACAATGACAACAAAGCTCTCTGACACCAGCGCATTCTGAGTGCAGGGCCTGCGGCCTGTGTGTTTTGTATATACATACGTGTGTGTGTGTGTGTGTGTGTGTGTGTGTGTGTGTGTGTGTGTGTGTGTGTGTGTGTGTGTGTGTGTGTGTGTCTGTCTGTGTGTGTCTCAATGCGTTTGTATACATCACCTTACCTCACCAAAACAATCAATCCACTGCCTTTGTTGCGCAAAGCACACATCAACTCCTCAGTCAATAAGCACACAGCACACACATCAGCACATGTGTATTTCCCCCATTTTCAGTAAGCTAGGCTGCCGGCTTACACCACACCACCAACTGACATATGTCCTTGCATTTGAGATAAATACGGCCGGCTTCTGCACGCCCCCAGCCGAGCCCACTCACTGCGAGCTTTAGATGCTGACCAGCACATGCTGGGAGTCTATTACCAGGAGATAAACGACCGTCATCCACACACACCAACGCGCTGGCCCACATCCTATCGGCGGCCACATCTGTTCCAAATCCCAGAGTCACAGAGCCAGATGAATAACGTCACACCCTCGGCCGATCTTTGGGTGGGGGGGGGGTGCGGAGGGTGGGGGGGGGATGACACGCGGCACCATAGATACACCGGGCCACGCTGGAAAATCTGGATTTGCATTTGGGGGTCGGGGTGGGGGTGGGGGCTGGATGGGGGAGTTGGGCGGGGGGGGGGGGGGGGGGGGGAGGGGGGCTATTAGACTCAGGGCTGGAGAATGAGATAGCAAAGAGATACAATAGAGAAAGCATCCAAAGCTGACGTCTGCTCCAGCAGCACGTCTGATCTCGAGGCATCCATCACTATCTGAGACGCTCCTGCCGCTACCGCTAACGCTAGCGCTAACGCTGCACTGACAGACACAATGGACACCGAGGATGCCGGTCTGTGTGGCAACAGAATGCAATGGAAGCCTCCACATGGTCCTACGGTCCACAGTCTTATATAAGGAGCCTGTCTGCCTTTGCTCTCGTTCTCGGCACAGATCCCCTGTTCACTCCTCTCACACACATCCATCCCTCTCCCCCTCTCTCTGATGAGCGCACTGCTGCCCACCCCCCTACCCCCCCCAACTCCCAAACTAACAGAGAAACTGGGGGGGTGGGGGGGGGGGGGCTCCTCTTCTGTGCCACCTTGAAAATAACATCCTATTCTAGTGGCAGTGGCGGCAGCAGCACAGCACAGCAGCCACAGCACAGCAGTCCTCCATTCCATTATTGTCTTTGCATATTACATGCACTGCCCTGACAATCCCTCCTCATCCACACAAATCCCTAAACCAAAAGAACAAAAACACACACACACACACAGACAGACAGACAGAGACAACTGCTGCAGCCTTTCCCCCATCTCAAACCACAACAATACACCGGTGAAGAAAGAGAGAAGGAAATGGAATTGGGGAATTGGGGGGGGCATTTCCCACTCGTCTTACCTTTTTGTGTCTGCCTCTCTCTATCTCCCCCCTCCTCTTTTTCACATTCTCTCTCTCCATCCTTCAGTCATGCTCTCTCTCTCTTTCTCTTTCTCTTTCTCTTTCTCTTTCTCTTTCCTTCCTCTCTCTCTCTCTTCCCTCCCTCCCTCCCATCCACCACCTGGCCCACATCTCTGAGCCCTGCGGCTCGAGGAGAAGCCCTACAGCAAGGTCTGCTGCAGTGGCTTCACGTCAATGTCATAACAGCGCTTGGCAAAGGAGCGACAAAAAAAAAAAAGAAAAAAAAGAGAAGAGGAGACAACAGCACAGCGCTGAGGTCGCATGCTCGCGCTACCCTAGCCTACCTCGCGCATCATTTCCTCTTGTGTTGACACGTCCTGCTCTTGCTCGCCGGCCTCTTGTGCTCTCGACGGCTCTTAGAGCCCAAGCGATAAAATGGGCAGCACACACACACACACACACGCACACACACGCACACACACGCACGAGAGAGATGCCAGGCTGGTCTGGTCCGAGCACGGACACTAGCTGTGCTCCAGCAGCATCACTGAGAGTGAGGGTGAGGGGAGGCACGAGGCCGTCTGGAGGAATCTGAAAGGGAAGAAAGAACGGAGGAGGAGGTGTGGGGGGGGGGGGGGACGACGACTTACCTCCACATCTCATCTCATCTCCAGCACGATCCAGCTTTCTTCTTTCATCCCGTTCCTCTCTGTCGCTCCCTCCCCCCTTCTCCTCTTGACAGCATTTCTCCGCTTATCTATCCCCCCTTCTCTCGCCCTCTCTCTCTCTCTCTCTCTCTCTCTCTCCTCAGTCAGAGGTCGCTTTTGTTTCCCCCCTCGCTTCGGGTTCCTGCCAGCCGCGTCTCTCTCTCTCTCTCTCTCTCTCTCCCTCTATCTCTCTCTCCCTCGCTCCCTTCCTCGCGGTAAACGCACGGCAAAAAAATCCTCTGTGGTCATTCGGGGCTTAGGTGCTGGCTCTCCCCATCCCGTTGTTGTGTGAAAAGAGGCAGGTTGATTCGTTCTCTCCTTCCTTCTCTCTCTCTCCCTCTGCCTCCCTCTCGCTCACTTGCTCTCGCGCACTGACTCTGTTCCATTCACATCACACTAAAGCCAACCCCCCTCCTCCCTGAGCGACGCACAGCTCTCTCTCTCTCTCTCCTCCCCCTTCCTCCCTCACCCTCTGTCAGAAAAAAAGCAGAAGCCACACACAGCAGTAGGAAGGAGATTCTCTCTCTCTCTCTCTCTCTCTCTCTCTCTTTCTCTCTCTCTCTCTCTCTAGCTAATCCGTTTTCTAGACTAATGGTTGGATGATTAGGGAGACCAGATTAAGCTACCAATGACTAAGTGCACATTGCCAGTCAGCTGGTGTGTGCCACTCCGAGCACACTTGAAGGCTCCGTGGTCATGGGTTTGGTGAGGAGGAGAGGGTGGGCGGGGAGTAGCCTGGACAGAGGTGTGGGCTCAATGGCTCTTCCCCCTAAACCCTAAACACCACTGCTCTCAACAGCCGGGACAACACACAACACACAACACACAACACACAACACACAACACACAACACACAACAAACACTTGATGGTAATGAGGGTAAGCTTGTGCACCAGGCTGGAAGACCCCCCTTGGGCCTACCCTCAACCCCCTTCCAGAGGCCGAACGAACGCCCCACCGGTGCCGAATAATGCCCCCTTCTCCAGACCACCAGTACCCCCCCCCCCCCCTCCCCTCCCAGCATCCTCCGTGGTCACCCTCTTCTCACCTAGACCTGCCTTCATCTGGTTGTGCCATCGCGCCAGACCAGCGGTGTCACTCGACTGCCATGACCGAGGAAGGAAAATGTTTGTGAGTGAAGAATTAGGAATTGTGCTGGGGCTTTTGTGAGCCTGTGACTGGAGCAAATGAGAGCATTATCACGGCGGATTATACCGCTTTCAATTTGTCTCCTCTGCTCTGGTCTGCTCTGGATCGGCAATATTTTCATCTCCTTTTTTTCAGATGGATTTTCCTATCAGGGGGCTCTTAGGAACTGGCAATATGGTATTAAATGCACACACACACACACACACACACACACACACACACACACACACACACACACAGACATACACACACACAGACACACACACACACACACACACACACATACACACACACACACACACACACACACACACACAGACAAAACCCCTATGGCACTGTAATCTTCCAGGCCCCAATGTTTAGTCTTACTTTTTTGTCCATGCAACAAATTGAGTAATTAAAAAACTGGACAACTCAGGTAATTTCATATGAGTGACTGCAGTGAGAAGTGACGCATCAGGAATGGATCACTTCTAGAAACTGGGTCATAGTATCAGTGGAGTTTTGCACACGTCCCTGTTTTGAAGGGCAAGCAGGCCGTGTTTTTCCCAAAAATGTCTGTCCACTTTAAAAAATTGCCCTCAGTTTATGGGCCAATGAGGCAGAAGCCTTCTGTACTAACTGAAACCACTAACAGCCATTTGGCCTTAGTTAGATCAATGAATCAATGAGTTTGGTCAAGTTTGTCACAAAAATGAGAATGGGGAGGGAGGGACCACAGTCAGCTCTTGTGAGTTTAGGTGAACCACCAGCTAAATGTGTGATTCTGTTGCTTATGTTCTTTGAATACTGGTAAGCTCAGTCATTTTTAGGCTACACAGACAAAAGTCCTAGACACACCCAACAAATGGAGGGTCTTTCTTGTTTTCATTTGCTCATTCTTTCTTTCTTTCTCTTTGTCATTACCACATTTATGAATTTACTAGAGGCAAACAATAAATAGACATTAACTGGTTTAGGAAAGTCTGGGCTCTTTTTCAGTGAGACACACACACACAAGACATAAACAACCAAGGGGATGACAATAAATCTGTAACTTCTAAAATGAATATTAAATAGGAACAATATGATGAAAGCTTAATATAGCCTCTGGTTTCCCAGCTTCAAGGGATATATTTCAATACACTAATGTGGTGAGGACGAATTAATAAAAAGTATTATAGCGACATCTATCGCATACGACTAGAAGTGCATATGACAAAACGCGGAACAGCTTCTCCGTGTGGCGATAGCGTGAAGCACACATGCAATGTCCAGAGATTTGAATGACTGAACGCAGAACGTTTAGGATAGAATTTCATCAACCCCCTGATTCACCCACAACGTAATATCTTTGTAAATTAGTGCCTGAAAACAGAATCTCAACAACAAATCTCTCCGTGATGTATTTTTGTTTTGTATTGTAAAATGTACATTACACCCTGCATATTACTCTGGCTATTACTAGAGGCCATGTCACATATCAAATTCATCTCCATGGTTCCTCCATCTAGAGCACAAATAATGGCCTAAACGATGATCATAATGACAACAGCAACAAAGCACTTCAAATACTCTCTTCTTCATAAATACATTGGCTGGGTTTGAATTCAAGAAAAATTCAGATACAACTTAAAGACCATGCAGTGGCTCCCAAGGCTAGACAGTGCTGCTGTGAGAGTCATGTGACCCTACCACACACCGAGAATTCAACAGCATAGCAGCGGACACAGGAGCACACAGAAGAACCCCAGGAGGGGGCAGCAAACTCCATGCAAAATTGAAATAATTAGGTAGAACATTAACACCATAGCCAAAGACAGAGCAACAGAGGATTTTTGTACATCAATAATTGGGAACATTATCTGCATAGATATATAAATATTAGATGTATCCAATAATTTGTCGTACCCTACAAAAAACTAAGATGATTATGGGGTAATAAGGATAGAGGGGAAGATGATGAAATTACTGCGTGCGATTACAGATTCCGCATCTAAGTAAGAGTGGCAAGAAATAAAGCAGAGCTAGAACTCTTTTTTGATTCACACATGAGAACATAATAGTTTAAGTGGGAACAGCACTTGTAGTTTTCATAAGAATTTCCTTCAGGCATAAAATAATGTTTTGATTATATACGCTTTATTTCCAGCAAAACGTATTTCCTTAAATGTGACGATTTAATCAGCCATCTGTCCATGAAACATATTTTAAAAATATTATCATAACAAACTTTTCATAACCCCTCTGAACATGGGCATGTTTCATTGTTTGCACTGATATAATACATGTTTTCATTGAAACACAAGCTGAAGTCTGTTCTTGTTTTCCATATAGTAGGCTTATGTGCTGGCTATGTAAGACCTATAAGTGAATCAAGTTGATTGCACAGTGAACCGGCCTTACATGTCTTCCTTGTTCTTCCCATGTGCAACTGTTCATACCATACCACACCATATCCAAATATATACCAAAGGCTTGATTTTATAGGGCTTAAAAAACCAAGACAACAGTTAGTTCATTAGGCTGCAGCTGCGATTGGACTAATCTTGTGTACTCTTGTGTTCCTGGCCATTAGCTGTGCTACTTGAAACATCCCCCTCTGCCTTCTTGTTCTTGGAAGCCCTATTATGTCCTATGAAGCACCAACCAGGGCTTTGTCTCCACCAGCTGGTGCCCACTGTCTGTGGCACTGGCATGTAGCTAGAGGCTTATTCATTATATCAAGCTCTTGTTTTTCTCTTCTTGTCCTTACTGACTGGTGGCTAGTTCTTAGATCCACTCCATGGGCGCTCAGCTGTCATGGGCTTAAGTTACCCTGGCAGACTTTTGAAGGGAAATGCCCCTTTCTTACGACACAACGTTCATTTGAAAGGATGGAAAAACAATGACACGTCTTCATTTAACTGAGATTTGACATCCTTATCCAATGACAAGCACACTTTATTCTCCAGTCTGATGTAGTTTCAGAGGAGCTGGTCAGACAAGTATTTGATGGTCCCGGACATTTAGTGAGACAGACACTTAGTTGATTCCTCAAGGTGGGGTTATGTCACATTGATTGATACTATCCCCTTTAATTCCATAATACAGCTGATGGTGGCGAACGTATTTCACCTACCATTGCATCCCGGTCGTCTCTATCGTGGTAAATAACTGCGATGGCCCAAATGCTGCTGAGGTATTTAGCACCTGAGAGATTTCCAGACTGAACCACACACTCTTGCTTTTGAGGCACACAGATTTCACCTTCGGCATTCCATGCTGTGTCGGCCACGCTGCCTATACGGTGGAACGGGATCAGGTTCGCTTTTAATTCTGAAGACAAACTCGTCACTTCAAAGTGTCCCCCTATGGCCTTTCTCTCTAACCCTGAGGGTCTTCATCAATGGGGTGCAGGCTGAGCCCCCCAGCGGTGCCGAGGCATTGTGTGCCTCCCTGTCTAAACAATGGGCTCCTGTGAGGCAGGTCCCTGCAGCAGGTACCCAGCAATGTGTTGTGCTTTTGGGACTTAATGACAGACACTAGACAGCCCAGCTGAGCTCCTACGGTTCATTTGAATTCAGCTGGCTGCAGGCAGGATGTCAGCATTCCTCCCTCCTGCGAGGGCACGGGCCATTTGGAGCTTTCTTGCACCCGAATGCCTTTCTCAACAGCATGGAGGCACACCTAAGCATGGTATGGTACTGTGCAGTACAGTATGTGATGGTATGTTTAGGTGTCCTAGTGGCAGCAATTCCAGTGGTCATACTTGCATATAACCATTTACAGTGCTAGAGGATCAACAGACAGTTGACAGACAGTATAAGGGTTAGGAAGCCTGGATTTGTCACTACTGGATATGGTTTGTTCATTTTATTTGTATTGTCAATGGCCAGTGCGCATTAAAGTGCTGAACCATACTTTCATTTGGGTGAATCAAGGGGAAATGAAGGGAAAAAGACTGGAATAATGCGAACCGGCAATCTGTTATTAATCAGGACTTGATGATCTGGTGTGTGCATGTTTGCAAGCATAGTAGCATATCTCTGGCAAAGGGTATGGAACACACTGACTTAAATGGTCACCTACTGAAGGACCTTTGCCAGTTGATCAGGATGGTGCTGCTGACTCTTCTCTGCTTCAGCTGGGCACAAGCTTGTTCGTGCCCCCGGGGTCATATCTCTGGGTTATGCTTCTATGGAGCACAATTCTCCGTGCCCTGTGAAATGTTATCCCATTGACCATTTGTTGCCACTTGAATGGTCCTGCTTGACACAACATACACAGATATTTGTGCGACAGGGGTCACTGAACTGTTCTGATTGGACACAGAGAACGGACAGCCAGGGCACGGTGAGGAGCAATTTGCATCGGATTAGAATCCACAGAACAGCAGAAGCTCAGCGGTGCTCTCATTAATGGGACTGAAACGGACTCAAACAGAGAAGCAATGAGCAGTGTAACCTCGCATAAGATTGTGTCATGCCAGGATCTCACCCTCTGTGTGACCCAGAGGCTTTAGCTTAACTAGCCTAGCTGTGTTGTCAATGATTCGGGGAGATGCACAGTCACCACTGTTGCTGAAGTGTTGGTCCTGTCAAGTTGTAATGGCGTTCTGTATCTTCTGTGTACTTTGTGAGTGCCCAGCTAAAATGTGCGCCACCATTCCCATACCTACTCTACCTCGTAGCAATCTTTCCCCATCTGCCGACCTGTAACCATGGCAGTAAAACAATGATTGTAAATGTAATACCGGTCCTACCTTCAGTGGACGACCACAAGATCTTTTCTGTCTTTCAGTCATTTAGATCTGTTTGAATGGCCTTAGAGGATTACATATCAAGCCATATATCCTGGCCCACACCACTGAGCGTTATGTAACAGTTGTAATGTATCTGTCTGTCAAATGATTTTATGCCAGGTGTGTTTATGCCATTTTCACTGGCATATTTGATAATTATATCACAAAGAGAATTTGAGGCACCAGAAGTAATTTGAGAGTTCATTCTCTGAACATTTGACCTAAAGAAGGACATGGCCAATTTCCTCCTCACTCTCCCCTTTCCTTTCATCTGAATAACAGGCAGGTCAGAACTGTTAACAGTTCGCGTATTATTCCATACATTCTATCTGAATACATTTAATTTAATATTTAATTTAACATTTAATATACGTTTTATATAGGCCACAACTATTTTACATTTATTCCACAAAATAATGAAAATTTACACCAATAACTGCGATGTGATTATATGAAAACGTTCACAAGAAAGACAGTATAGTAAATACCAGAATTAAGGGAGGAAACACGAACGATTCCATTGGAAGCCTTTAAACACACTTGTATTATGTCAGAAAGGGTAAAAGAGGGAACGGTTTTATGAAATTGAAAGAAAATACTAAATCAAGGGAATTCATAGGCTAACTAACGAAGCGTTGCCCTCCAATGAGTTCTGTACTGTCGTTGTTGTTTTTTGAGAAACACGTTTACGTTATACATTAAAACAAAGACGTTTATTTCAGAATTGTGTCACGTTCTTTGTTTTCTTTTCATTGAAGGAATCTGGAGAAAGAATTCCACAACAGGGGTCGAGGCAACTTGCGTGTTATCGCTGTCACCTCTTCCTAATTGATCACAATTTGCGGCTTTAGAATCCCCCCTCCCTCCGTCAGTACCGTGGCCCATTTAATCTGATTGTATGCGGCTTAAAAAAAAGGGATTGAAGGAATGGATCGTGGCGGTGGCTGCAAGTTTGCTCCTTCCTTTGTTATAGAGGCAGCGCATTCACGTCCACAGCAAGTACTGTACAGCTGTATGCAAATAGACACAGCACAGGTCGCACATGGCTGGCGAGCCCCAACATCCAATCACGGGCATGCCAGCGTCAGTCCCCTTAGCAACAAGATGTACCCTATAGCCTAGCTGCGAATTGCGCTCCAATATGGTCTAACATAACCTAGGGGATGTCGCAGACTGCATGCAGTTTTCGTGTTTCAAAATATATCTTTTGAAAGGCCTAGGCTATTTGCCATTTAACAATTCCTATCCCTAACACAATTTTTATGTTTTTAATACTAGGCCTACAGTGGGCCTATGTCACAGCCCCAGATTAGAAGGCATGTTGCTGTGTTGATGATGATAAAAGATGAATACTATGTATTGAAATGAAGGCAAACCGATTGCGTGTAGCACTGCACCTGTCCTATGAAAACATCTAACTACCGAATAGGCCTGTATTGTGCCAGATTCAGTTTAGACTGTGCTATTTCCCCTTTCCAATAACCAGGGCAGTGTCCTCCAAATATAAAATACAAACAGCCTATGTACATTTATAATGTATCCAACCAAGAGACCATTTCGTCCTCCTTTCCATCTCCTTCTTCTACACGTGTATGACAGTTGAACAATATAAGAGACTAGCATTGTTTGTGGGAGAAACACAAACAAAAATATACAAATAATGTAGCATGTTTTGTTACCATCACCATCCCATGTATGCTTTTGAATTAATTACACAGCGGTATGAGTTGAAAATTCACTTTGGACACATTTGAGTTTGTTAAATGTTTGTTAAAGTTGGGTACTGTGATCTGCTGGCCTCGGGTCAGGTCTTGTCTTTCATGGACTGAAGACTGACATTCACAAACCTACCTTCGATACGGCTAGCCTGTCTCCTGATCCTGGAATGTCTTGCGCTTTTGGCATTAATTTGATAAAGAGCTAACTACATTCATATAATGTACATGTTGGATGGTATTGGATGCGCAAAAATCCTTCTGGATTTTTTTTTGTTGTTGAAACGGCGGTAATGGGGCATGTCAGGCAGGTCACATTAAAGAATAGGCTGAATACAATTTTCCAGCTTTATGCAAATGCCGTGTCAGAGGGGTCAGGGCGGGCGCGTGGCTTGTGGCTCCAAAGGCACACGCTCAAACTTCCAAATCCAACAAAGGCGGAAAGTAAAAGAATGGGAAGAAGAAACCCCCACCCTTCCATACTGCAATCCGCCTCGCGCTCGTACCCTCCTCTTTGTCCTCTTTTCCCTAGAGGGAGAAAAAAATCCAATAACAATCAGCTTTCCCTAGAGACAACAGACCGGTTGGGGGACACGCACAACGGCTGCGGGTTGCGTGGGGGATAGAGGGCCGGGTCAGTGTGTGTCGTCTCAAAGGCGGAATGCAAAGGAGAGCGAAGGAGGTGGTCACATTCAGACTCATGTATATTCATTTAATGTATTCTGATGGCTTTCAGGCGCAACGTCTGTTTTAATGCCAAATCAAAGTGCCGTTGCCGTCATTTGTCATTGCACACTTGCTTCTGGTTGCATTTATGGGTTATTTAGTTAGCCTACAGCGATCGGTTTCGCCAAGTTGACACTGGCTAGCCCTCCCGACAAAACAACAAATGCAAAAGTGGTTATGCGTAGGCCATTCGCTTGTGGTGTAAAATATTTCAACAAAGCATCAACAAGCATCTTCAACAAGCAAGGTCAAAATCAAAGAGTATAAGGGCTTAGTAACAGCCCCGTTATTAAAATAAATCTTTGTAATGTAGCTTATCAATCAAATAGCCTATTAAACGTTCCATTATGCAGAGGTTACACTAGGCCTATATGATGTAAATATGTGATGGCAACGGGTTTTCATGGCATGGATCCATAAAAGGTGAACCATTAACCCGCATGTTGTGCTCCTGTCCAGAAATACTTTAAAAAAAACTTTTGAATACTTTTTAATACATCATATTCTCATGTGGATGCGTTATATTCTTCATCTTACCTACTAGAACGGATACAATACATTATATAGGCAGATTCATGAAGTTTATTTCAAATAATTTAACATTGTTATATTTGTTGTGTCTCCAGTCAAAAATGATCGGGCCTGTAAAATGAATGTCCAAGATTGTAATACTTGGACGTAATAAATGGTAAACTTGCCAGATGTCACATTTCATGCTGTCAGTTGGGTGTTGATATGAAGAGGTGTGCATTTCGTCATAAATCACACCGGTCAATCACATTAGCCAAATGGTGTTATGTTGTAAAATTACAGATTTTGTGATGTAGCTTATGTTTTATGCATATTGTGGGCACATTTTTACATTGTTGTTACATGTTACACAAAATAAATTAAATGTGCACTAGTTGTATGTATGATACAATGTTTCCCCTTCCCCTTTTGAATAAAACTGAGTGGTAAGCTACATCATTATTAAAAGGAGGCTTAGAAACTAGTTTAAACAAAGTCCTTATACCGTGTCTTGTTGAAATCAAAATAGATCTAAATCAAACATTTCTAAAAAGCATTGTTAACATATATTGCTGGTCAATTCTGACCGGAACCACAACAAGTGTAATCATGTTCCAAACGCAACATGAGGGTTAAATGGTAGATTTCAATTGTTCTCCATGCACCAACACATCTCACAGTAATAACAACAACAATTCTCTTTTAATTTCTCTTGTTCTCTGAGCCCGTAACTGGTTCAAATGTGAAATGAGACATCAAAAGATTGTTTTCAATGTATTGTTACCACCAGACGTTCATACACGTATACCTCCCAACCGTTCTACAAGTTTTTGTTTAGCTCAGCCCAACCTTTGCTGGCACATTATTGGAAATTAATTGAAACTTTGTCCATGATATAATGGGCTAACGATTCCCACAAGCTTCCCTTTTATGTTTTGTTGAAATAACTTGATGTGTTGTGTTTGTTTAGGTACAATGCAATGCAAGAGTTTTCCGATGCGGATTACAATCACCGACAACAGCACCAGCGGCGCCGATCGAAATGCTCTCACAAAAGTTTCTTCTCGAAAGGAAGGGGGATGTATGTGATGTCATTTTGCGCCAGATTGTGGACGTGTGATGAAAATTGTTAATTTCGATGACAATGACATGCCAGACTGTTGCCATTGTTAGGATCAGACATCAGGAGGTGGGGGCGAGAGTTTGGAGGATTTAGGGTTAACAACAACAGATCAGGTCTTGCTAAAGACATCATAAGAATACAATAAAAAATATGATTTTGAGAATAAATACAAGCGTCTAGGACAATATTGTAAATCGTTTAAATTCCACGTCACTCTTAGTGTCCATGTGTGTTTGTGTGTATGGAGGGGGGTGCGGTGGGGTAGGAGACATTTTTTTTTTCATGACTTTTTGCTTAAACGCTGACACTATCTTTACTCACCAAGGCCCCCCTCCCCCTCCAACAGGCACCCTCTTCCCTCTCTTTCTTTCCACCGTTTTGATGAACGGACGAGGGGATGCGGCACGTGTGTGCTGAATGGAGTCCCCGAGGAGAAGGCTGAATAAAAGCTGGATAAGGTTGGAGTGTGGCATGGTGTAATCTGCATAATGGCGAGGGACCGTCAAGGACGGGGCAAGTGGCCGAGGAGTGGTATGGTAAAAAGAGGAGGGCGGGGGAGTGGGTGGGGTGTGACATCTGCCACTCCACTCATCTGAGACCCCGGGTAGATCATGTTGCCGGGCCTCACTATTGATGCCTGGACTGGGGCCATCTGCGTCCTAACCGATGCACAATGCATGTTCAGGGGCTTTAAAAGGACGAGGCGAGCGACAGGGTTTCAGTCTCAGTAATCCCGCCAGAGTGTTCGGGACACAACTCCTTTCTCTTTCCTTTGGAGACACGGCATTTTAACTCAAGGCGTAAACAAACTTGTTGGAATCCCGACCTTCATCATGCCAAAGGGTTTTCTCGTAAAACGGTCCAAGAGGCCAGGTGCTGTCTCATACAGAATTCGTGACGACTCCGAACCAGCTCAAAGTCTCCCCTCAGTTGCTGGTTTTCCGACATATCATCTCTTTAAGGACAATGTGCAGGCGTCCAGCTTCGCGCAAAGAACACCAAACAGGGTTTATTTCGGAGGGATGCCTGAATCATTTTATGGGCCATCTCTAAGCCCAACTCGACCAGACAGCGCGGAGTACAATAATCAGTACCCCAAAAGTGCGGAGCCTCAATCGTTGACTGAGATTTTTCCCGAACCGATTCTGGGAAGCTTTGCTCTTAATGGGTCGCCGGCGACACCCTCCCTACCAGAAATGACTTCCAAACTGGACTCTATTTGTAAAGAACAGGCACGAGCTGCGGCAAAGAGACCTGCCCCGACCAGAGCGAAAAATCAAGCCAGCGCCAAAAAGCGCAAATCCACCAGTTCCCCACATCAAGAGAAGCGGCCTGTCAGCCGGGACGAGGTCACCAAGTCGCCTGTACTGGGCCTGCGTATCACGGAGGATCTAGATGAAGACACAAAAAAGAGCTCAAGCACAGGCAGTCCGTTGGGTGGGTTTATTTGTCAGCTCTGCAAAGAAAGTTACTTAGACCCGCTCAGCTTGGCTCATCACAAGTGTTCCCGCATTGTGCGAGTCGAGTATCGCTGCACCGAGTGTGACAAAGTTTTCAGCTGCCCCGCTAATCTCGCCTCACACAGGCGCTGGCACAAACCCAGGAGCGCACAAGGGGAAAGTGTCTCCCCACAACGAGAAGAGAACAAATCCTCACCGACAGCATCCAGCCATGTGTCGAACTCTCGAGAAACCGTCACGCCGCCACCCCACACCTCAGACTCGGCTTCAGATGATGAGATGCCCTTTAACTGCCCTTTGTGCGCAAAGAAGTTCAGACGACAGGCATACCTGAGAAAACACCTGGCTCTCCACAGCAGAAAAGCAAGTGGCCTGCTGCAGAGCCAGCATTCCCCCGATGCCACCGTGACAGCACAAAGTCCCAGCGGTAAGGAAGAGAGAGACACACAAGACGGTTCCGTTCAAAACCCAACGAACGAGAACATGTCTGCGCAGGAAGGCGATGTGTATCACTGTAGATTTTGTGGAGACAATTTCTTTTCATCTCCTGGGTTTACAAGACACATCAACAAGTATCACCCCACGGAGAACAGGCAGGTGATATTTTTCCCCCGGACTGTTTGAACCCAAAAGGATGGCGGATTTGACCTGTTAGAAGATCTTTTATATATTTTTTATGAATGTTTTTTTTTTTTTTAAACTGAAATATTGAAATATGTTAACCTCGCCCCCAAATTGCATTAACCCATATTTTGTAAATGTTTGTGTCTGTGTAAGAAATATTAATTAATTTATTTATGTATTTATTAATTTATTCATTATTTATATATTATTATTTATTTCAGTAACTGTATTTATTGTTTTGCATGATTTGTGTCAATTTTCATTGTGAAGAATTGTACGTGATTTGAATCAACTAGTCACAGTTTTGTGTGAATCAAAAACATAAGAGCTACAACGTCTTTAATAATATTTTTCTACATTTCAGTGTTCAATAAAATCAGTTGAAGTTTCAATCGCTTCTGTGGTTCTTTCCCAAGTTCAAAGGACCACACCAATGTGATGGTCTAACTTCAGATTTTCTCTCCACTCAAATATTCCGATTTATTCCATAGGATTAGGCCTACATGAGATGGACATTTAATGACCACATCGTATTTTTTAGTGCTCAGTTTAGCATTGGCGCTCAGAAAAGCATTCTTATCTCTTATCCGGCATACATCCATTCGAAGTGATTTTCATTAGCTTATTGCAGGAACAGGCGTGTGACCATAGCAAATAGGCAAGTGATAATCCTCCATTTGTCGCCGTTATTGACTGACTGACTCCTGTCCATTAAACGTCCAGGTTTGGACGTATAAGAGGGCGACTGCTTAATTACAAACCGTTGCTGATCACTAACGTGTGAAAAGCCGAGTTTTTTTTCAATAATTTATGTCTATGAATTCCGTCTGTTGTCTATTGATGTTTTTCTGTATTCCGAAAAACAGATGTCAGGTCAGATGGTTCCTTAAAAATCACACATTTGACCTGAAATGACCTTTTAATGGATTCAAGACACTAAATTCAGTGTTATAGTTTGTTACTCTCAGATGGAGAGGTCGCCTATTACGATGACCACCGCTTTTTCGTTTAAGAAAGCAGGCTCAAGGTATGCTAAAGGTACGTCTCTTCACGAAAAAATAATCACTATCACTTCATTATTAAGGTGAAACATAAAAAAAATGGTTTGACAGCACAACGGAGTCAAACGTTAGTCCAACGTTAGATAAAAGGTAAAATTCAAACATGTATTTGTAAAGAGTTGGCTGATTCTTCGAAAAGAGTCTTCATCACATCAAACTTGCAGGCAAAATAAGCAAAATAAGCAAAAAAAAGAGTCGTGAGTTAAGTTGGAACACCAATGTGAGAGACTTATAGAACGTCAGTCAGTCATGGCACTTGACCGTTTTGTGGCGTCATAGTTTGAGCCACTATGACTTGAAACAAGAATGCACAGGTGTAGTGTTCTATTTCTGTGAGCTGTAAATATTATAATTTCAGTTCAGTTCAGTTCATTTCAGTTTTGTTGACTGCTGTATTTCTACCGTTGCATAGAGGTATATGTAATTCTGTATTTTGTTTTCATATGTTTTAAAGCTTAAGTCAATGCAAACAGCTGTTCAAATGTCAATGAGGAGAATGGACATCCTTGCAACTTAGCCTATATATAAAATAACTAATAACTTAACATAACTTAACATAACTTAAGAGACTGATTAACCTCCACTGCTTCTGTGTAGCCAGCTGTTCACAACTAATGTTTTCTGCTAGCACTTTACTTAAAATGATGTGGATTGCAAGCTCTAGATTTGGATTTTGTGTTTGGCTGTCAGTTGTGGTTGTTGAGGGTGAGAACGATGGAGAGGAAAGCACCATCACGTGCGTATCGCCAGATGAGGGCCAAAAGTGGTATGTGATCACAATAAAGTGTGATGGAATTCAGGTACACCCATTCATTGCCATACAAGGGCTTACTTGTGCTGGTCAATGGCAAAATTAATTTTATAAACACTGATCACAATGAGTTTTATGCTCTGCATTGCATGTTATGGGTACCTCTGAACTTTAATGACTGTGTGTCCATGAGATTGCTAATGTTTACCTTTTTTTGGGGGGGATTACCTTGGACCGAAGTGCGTCAAAGGACAGCATCAATCAGCAAAAAACCACTGCAGAGAAAAAGATTGTTTGCCACATGTGGGGATGTTACTCCAGAACAACTAAAGAAGCTCTTGCATTTGGGTACTTTTATTTTAAATATCAAAACATGAAATAATAAAATCATACCATGCATTTCAACAAGAAATATATATAGTGGATGGTGTATTAACTTTGGATCGAGTGGATGCTCGACAAGGCAAGTTAAATGTTTGAATTGTAACGTGTATTTTATCTGGTCAACAACACATGCCTTCTGACTCTTGTACTTAGACCAGGAAAGACATATCCAGAGTCTGAGGCACTCAAAAGTCTGCTGGAAGAGGATACAAGGGGCGCTGCTGTCCTGGAAGCGCCGGCTCTACAGCCTCACCTACGGGTTCACAGAGGATAGTATCTTTGACCAGTTCATCCTGTTTGTGGTGATACTCAACACTGCCACCCTGGTGGCTCAGACATTTGAGAACGTCATTGTGAGGGGAGGTAAAAGCTAAGATATTTATTATTCCTCAAGTCCAATGAGACATTTAATCCTGACAGATTGACATCAAAGACAAATGTTCTTGATATAAAATGATTCAGTGATCTAGGAACAGAAAAGAGGGTGATTGTCAGAAGATAATGCAAAAGCTTTTCTCCACCCATTTCTCCTTCTCTGTCACAGGATGGTATATGTCAGCCATGGATTCAGCTTTCATGGCAATCTACCTGATGGAGTTTGTATTTAAGTTTATGGTCTGGGGATTTTTATACTTCAAAAACGCATGGAACAACATTGGTGAGCTACTAAACCATTAGAAATGACAAAACTCAGATAATGTTTATGTATATTCAGGACATATTCATCATTCCCAGTGCTTATGCAATTGTATCCCCCCGCCCCCCTCCCTCTCTCACACCCACACATGCACACAGACTTCTTCATTATCCTAGTTAGCATGATTGATTTCATACTGCCTTTTGTGGAGTTTGTGGATTTCTCTGGCCAAGCTTCAGCAGTGTTCCAGATCCTTAAAATCTTCAAAGGTATCCGTGCCATCCGAGCATTCCGTGTCCTACGGACCATCCGGTAAGGGCCTCTACCCCCTTGGTGTTTGTGCTATTTCCTCTTGTGTCATCTAAGCCCTCTGAACAATATTCCTCTGTGCCCTCACTCACCCTTCAGCTTCCTTCAAAACCTGCAGTCCATTGTGGCAACTTGCCTTCGGTCCCTCGCGTCCATGGGCGCCATCATCATCCTCATGTTCACCTTCCTCCTCATGTTTGCCGTCCTCTTCCGCGGGATGTTCAGTCAGACAGATCCGTATCACTTTGGCACCATGTTTCGTACCATCTTCACCCTTTTCCAGCTGCTCACGCTGGATGACTGGTCCTTCACCTACTCCATCAGTCGGGACAATGGTAGGGAGACTGTAGCCAGCTGCGTTAAAAAGAAGTCTCTGTAGGACTGGTTTGAACTTTAAAGTGGTTTTCTATGTTTTGACGTGGTTATTCTTATCTGTATCCATCTGGTGAATGGCAGGTGCACCACACATTATTATCTTCCTCATCTGTTACATCGTGGTGGAGTACTTCACTTTTCTTAAGTAAGTGGTCACCAGTGTTCAAACTTGCATCCTTAAATACATTTAGGTATGTTCTTGATTTTTCTATTTGCTACAGGTTACATGTACAGTACATTACACATACATTACTAACACAACCTTCTCTTTTTAGTCTATTCATGGCCGTGTTAGTTGACAATTTCCAGCTCACAATTAAGAAGAGAGTGGAATCCAAGTTTCAGAGGGTATTCAAACTATACTTAATTTAAATGCCACTTGCTGTTGCTGTGAATAAAAAATCAAGATATTAAGGCATATGGTCATTTTCAGTATCAGGACATATTTGAGGATGAGCTGGAGTCAATCAGAAAAATAGGTACATTATGACAATACACTGCACAATACATACTGACTTTCAAAAAATTCTATTCAGACATCTGAAATTGAAATATTTCAATTGTTCTTGCTTCCTCAGAGCTCAAGACAGTGCCACTGACTGATGAGGACTTCTATAAGCAGGCTCTGAAGCTGACCTACAGTGAAAATAAATACAGTGCAGAGTGGGTGAGCTAGGAATATTAAGTTAAGACAGCAGACATGGTCAACAAAATAGTGAATCATTAGTACTAACAGGTGTAGAAAATTGCTGAAATATAACTGTTTTTTTTTTTCTCGAACTACTGTTAGCTACAAATCATGTCAATGTTGTGATGTTCTCTGTGTACACTTGAGACTAGTGGGTAAAAGTAAACAAAAACAAAGATTGAGGACCCATCCACACTGCCAGTGATAACTATAACAATTACTGTAGATAATTGAAAGTCGTTTTAAGTAAAGCCCTAGCTCATAACTATGGCAATGTCCACACCATTATAACAATAACGACATGAAAAATGATACCATTGGTCATCACTTTCAGAGCGATTGTGTGAACGATAAAAACAGATCAGAATCCATCGGCATCACATGAAAAGTGAGGTGAAGTTTTCCTCATAGCGTTATAGTTACAGCTGAATTTATAGTTATTGTTGGCAGTGTGGACAGCCCGTAAGAGTGCCTTAAGAGTCTCTCAAAACCTTTTGACTTCACAATATTTTGTTTGCTAAATTGACATGAAAGATACTTTGCTGCATGCCATTACTGACAGTGTCCGTCAGCTCAAGAAAATCAAAACACAGTTGCACCAGGGGTAAAATCACACAATAACATGGTGCCTGAGCACTGCAGAGCTTAAAATACTGCAGAGCTTAAAATGCTGCAGGTCTATGCCTGCCGGATGACAGCAATAGTTCATGGACTGCTAATCATCATTAGGTCTCTACCCACATCCTGGGTGTAGTGGCAGTTTTTTCTCTTCTTGATCATCAGTGTTGTGTTGTGTTGACTAGAGCAGACTTCACTTCAATCTCTGACCCAGACCGCATCATTTGATAGATGACATAATGTAGAAGTGTGTGAACAGCTCACAAACTTTCTAAGACTACTCAGTCAGTCTCTAACAACGCCCTAGAGATGCATTTGCCACCGAGACTACCCAGAGCTGTAATGAGTGTATGGATGCATCTTATGACTGCATCTTATAATTATTGCTTTAATTAACTTTGGCCTGTAAGCGCTTGTACTTGTACTTGTACTTACACAATGTTTCAATGTAAATGCTGGTTACAGGGAGATTAACTTGATATGTTTCTACCTCAAACTTCTGGCTGCCATCGACCAGAACCAGCAAAAATTCATGTCCCAAGGTGCTGTGCTTGACAGGCTTGTTGACACCTTCTTCGAGGTAAAGCCATCTCATCATTTCCACGTGACTCATCAAGAAAGGTGTTATTAGTATCGAAACAAAAGAGGCTCATCAACTAAAATAGTGGGGAAGTGAAATGTGCATAAGTTTGATTACACTAGTAGTGCTACCACTCATACTGAAAAAACTGCTCGTCTAACAAACCTGTAAGGATTATATATAATATATATATATTCACACATATAAACAAACCTGTAAGGCTTATATATAATATATACATATATATATATTCACACATATAAACAAACCTGTAAGGCTTTTATATATATATATATATCCGCAGCATAAGTGATTTTCCTTTTCCCTTCCAGGCTGGCGATAATATTGAAGCTGCCGAGTATGAATGAGCTTTAGGGTCTTTCAGTTTTTATTCCCACAGATTTATAGCGCAATAAAGCTGGCTTTGAACCTCTGCCACTGTATTTCCTTGTGAATATGCTCCTAAACATGAATAGACACAATCACAATAGCTTGCCCAAATAGTTTGGATTGGGGGCGTTCATTTCAGAAAAACATGACATTTTAAATAACATTTGAATGACTATACATTTATTAGGGTGAAAACATGATTCTGTTCCTAGTTCACATTTACAACTATAAAGATTAATACACACAGTTTTACAGAAAATGGTCTAATTTAAAATTGGCACGCCCATTGTGCCAGTGTATTACCATAGTTTACATTCAGATAAAAAAGACAAACATCTGTACAAGTACCAAATTTACATTCTTGTAACAGTATATCATGGCTTTTTAAAAGAGGAAACTGCCACTGTTTTGTTCAACACAAAGTTATTCAAAAATCCTTTACAAAGAAACTATTTAGATGTACGAATACCTCTGAACACTAACGAATGTTTTTAGTCATGGTCTGGTGGATATGTGATATCTCTTGTACAAACGACAATCCACAACGGTGGAGGACCAACGCGAGTGAAATAAAAAGGTAATCTATTTGGATAATGCGGCCGTTTGTGCTCGTGGCGTGCGCGTCACCACTTCCCTCTCTTGCTCCAGTCCTTGGGGGTGAAATGTAGGCATTTGGGGTCGATGCGCAGGTGGCGCTTCTGCATGGCTCTCTCGTGGCCGTCCACGATGTCCTCAGACAGAGTCAGGATGTACTGGCCCTGAGAGAGAGAGAGAGAGAGAGAGGAGAGGAAACCTTTTAGACGCAGGGTGTGTTTTGTGTAAAAAGCCGGTTGATGCCAACGATTTGTGACGAGACGGACCCTGTGTAGAGCGTCGCGGAGACGCGTAGTAGGGGTGTGATTTAATCGTTGCAGGCCGTCTCATGCAGTGTCAAATAGCAGTTGCAAGATCTTTGTCCACAAAAAAGGGCTACCCCTACTGGACATCATACTACATTACAACAAATGATGCTCTTTTGTTATGGGCAAAGGAGGCACATATTTCTTTCTGTTACTTATGATCTGAGTGTGTTCACCTGAATCAGACTACTGGCAGTAGGATTATGTAATGCTCTGCATCCTGACTATCGCTTTCACAAAATCACTTTAAGGCCCCAGTCAGTCAGTCAGTCAGTCAGACAGACAGACAGACAGACAGACAGACAGACACAGACAGACAGACAGACAGACAGAGCCACACTGCAGGGCCTTTTTTGCTGAAGCCCACTATTTAAAAAAAAAAAAAAAAAAGAGCAGTTTGCAGCATTTCTTTTTTGCTGTTGCTAGGCAACCATCAAAATCAGCTGTCCTTAGCCTTACCATGATTTTGCTCACAGATCTGTACCTTTTTGGGCTAAAAACATCAGCATTCAAAAATGGACAGGTGGAGGGCACTTGTTCTGGCTCTGATTGAGGGTGAGAGACTGTTCTGATTGGACAATGGGGGGGTTCCAACTCTGAGTTGAAGTTTTTCCAACTGGAGGTGTTCCGAGCGCTCCTGCAAAAAAGCAAGGTGCCCAGGGCACATAACGCCTACTGCCTATATAAAACAACGGCAGAAAAGCGTAAGCAGCGCGCAAAACACCTACTGCCTATATAAAACAACGGCAAAAATACGGAAGCAGCGCGCAAAACACCTACTGCCTATATAAAACAACGGCAAAAATACGGAAAAAACTGAATTGAATACACATACTTGACAGGCTGCTCCAGAGCTATAGATTACCTTGTAGTAATTGATGAGATTGAGGTATTGAAGGGTTGATATGACGTCCTCCTTCTTAACGCTGGTTATTTCACTGATCTCACTGAAACGAATGGACAGTAATCTTACACCTTCACACAAACAGAATCATGATCACAGGAAAATCACATCTTAACACAGTATTAATATGGCCCCAACCTTTATGAGCAATGAGCAATATAAGCCCATACAGTGGGGAAGATAAGTATTTGAATCCCTGCCGATTTCGCAAGTTTGGCCACTTGCAAAGAAATGTGTGATCTATAATTGTAATAGTAGGTGAATTTTAACAGTGAGGAACAGAATATAAAAAAAAAAAATCCAGAAAACTGCATTTTATAACATTTATGACTTAATTTGCATTTGATGCAGAAAATAAGTATTTGAACCCCTAGCAAAACATGATTTAGTACTTGGTGGAGTAACCCTTGTTGGCAAGCACAGACGTCAGACTTTTCTTGTAGTTGGTCACCAGGTTTACACACATCTCAGGAGGGATTTTGGTCCACTCCTCTTTGCAGATCCTCTCCAAATCCTTAAGGTTGCGTTTTCAATGGGAGGGAATGAGGGAATGCGGTTCAAGCCCAATATTCCACGTTACATGGCCCCATCCATAGTCCCCTCGATGCAGTGGAGTCATCCTGTACCCTTGGCAGAGAAACAGCCCCAAAGCATAATGTTTCCACCTCCATGCTTGACGGTGGTGATGGTGTTCTTGGGGTCATATTCAGCATTCTTCCCCCTCGTTACGCGGCAAGTCGAGTTGATGCCAAAGACCTTGATTTTGGTCTCATCTGACCACATCCTGTCTCCCAATCCTCCTTAGAATCATTCAAGTGTTCATTGGCAAACTTCAGACGGCCCTGTACATGTGCTTCCTTGAGCAGGGGGACCTTGCGAGTGCTGCAGTACTTCAAACCATTACGGCGTAGTGTGTTGCCAATGGTTTTCTTGGTGACTGTGGTCCCAGCTGCCTTGAGATCATTCACAAGTTCCCCCTGTGTAGTTCTGGGGTTATTCTGCACCTTTCGGATGATCACCGATACCGCACGAGGGGATATCTTGCATGGAGCCCCAGACCTAGAGCGATTGACAGTTGTTTGGTGTTGCTTCCATTTACGAATAATCGCACCAATAGTTGTCTGCTTCTCACCAAGCTGCTTGCCGATGGTTTTGTAACCCATTCCAGCCTTGTGCAGGTCTACAATCTTATCTTTGACGTCTTTGGTCAACTCTTTGGTCTTGCCCATGGTGGTGAGGTTGAAGGTGTGAAGTATGATTCTTTGGACAGGTCTTTTTTATACACGTCACCAGTTGAGATCAGGTGTACCTTGTTAGGCCTAATGAGGACTAATCTGTGTGCTTCTTGGGCACATAACTGGTCATTGGGAGCCAGACTTCTTGCTGTTTGCTTGGGGGTTCAAATACTTATTTTCTGCATCAAATACAAATAAAGTCATAAATGTTATAAAATGCAGTTTTCTGGATTTGTTTGTTGATATTCTATTTCTCACTGTTAAAATACACCTACCATTAGTCCATTACAATTATAGATCACACATTTCTTTGCAAGTGGCCAAACTTGCGAAATCGGCAGGGGTTCAAATACTTATTTTCCCCACTGTATAACTGAACACTTACTTGATGGTGATCTGGGGCCTCTCCCCGTTTTCCGACTTGAGGTCCATGAGTATCTCCAGGATGGTCTGAGACCAGTAGGAGCGGTAGGACAGCAGGCCCAGGTCAGACAGGGGCTTCTCTGGGGTGCCAGTCTTCCCTTCCACCTTTGACAACTCATAGCCTGAGAGGGGTGGGGACGTCAGTAAGGGAACAAGGAAGAGTAAAGGTTAACTTCAAAAGCCAGGTAAGGGCATAACATAACACATAATTGCTTCAGCCAACATGTGTTTGCCAATAAATGTGTGTGTTACTTTAGTAGCAGAAAGATTTTTTTTTTTTTTAAATGTATATTGCTTTGGTTTACAGACTTTATTCTGGAGTTGTAAACTTTGAGTGTAGGCTGTGGGGGGTGCTTGAAGTCGTGTGGACTTACTGAACTCTATGAGCAGTTTCCCATAGCCTCTCCTCTGGTATGGCGGTAACGTCAGAATACATGCCACGTTGTAATCTTCTGTCGACTCTTTCTCCTAGAAACGGTGAAGGACAGAGGACAGCACCAGGTGAAGAAATGGAAGAGAAATATCCAACCTACTATCCAACCTACTGCTGTTACCCAAGGGAAATCTACATTAAGGCTACATTTTTGTCCCTCATGAAGGAAGTAAAAGGGAAAAGTCTGTACTGTACCTTGGAAAAATACCCCACTATGTGGAATCCTTTGGAGTCATATTCGGTCATTACATAGAAGAGGAATGGGTCAGTGTCATAGTAGAGGGTTTTGTGGTCCAGGAAGCACTTGGCAAGCAAACACAGGTTCTGGGAGTATGTCTGTAGAATAACACAATGACAGAGAACTCCTAGTGAGTGGGTACACAGACACAGACACAGACACAGACACAGACACAGACACAGACACACACACGACACTGAATCAGTTCAATACATATTCTGTCGGTCACCTTGTTTTTCCTGCCATCAATTTCAAAGAAGGAGATGGTCCCTTTACGGTAGATCTCATTTCCTGGTGGATGGCGAAGGTTGCATTTTGTCTGAAAACAAACAAACAAAAATCACTGACATATAAGGCAAAAAGACAACAGGAAACCAAACACTACTACTACTACTGCTGGGGTCCTCTAATGTGACGTGATAAAGGCATAAGCAGCACTCACCAGGTGTCTTTGGAGACACTTAAGGCTCTTGAGGTACTTGAGGCAGAACTCGCAGAGGTAGAGGATTGGGAGGGCGGTGAGCTCCTGCGGGTAGGGCGAGAAGTACCAGGGCTTGAGCCGGTGCCGGCCGAGTTCGATGCAGTCGATGTTCTTCATGCGCGTGACTATGTCGTCGTGACTGCGGTCCGACACCAGACTGCCGGTCATGCGGGGTGCGGTCGGGATGCCATCCGTGCTGTCCTGAGAGTCCTTAACCATCACCATTGGTTGGGGAGACAGCAAGGACAGGGTTATTATCGTTTAGGTACTTAAAATAAATAAAATTAAAAATTAAATAATGATATTCAACTAAAACATATCATTTAAAACTCTGGATTTCTTAAAGAGTTATTATTTTGACGCAAAATTACAAGTGCTGGGCAATGGCACCATATGCATCAAGCACCAACACCTCTATGTGAAGGCCTACAGTGAAGGCCTGGTTTGTTCCCAGGGTCAGAAGTATTCAATATGTCATTCATAGAGTATAACTGGATGGACTGACTCCTTAACATAAACCAGGGCCTGGGCCCAAACAAACACACAGCAAACAGGCAATGACAAGGAAATCGGACGGACCTCTCCTGATGGTAGATAGGCACTGGGGCATCGAGGGCTGTTATACTGGAAAACCTTTATAATCTAGCAGAGAAACACAGGAATTGCAGACTTTTGGACATGGTTTAAAAGGAGAGGAGGAAATTACTTTCCTACAAAGCTGTTTTTTTTTTCATCCCGAGGAATTACTTAATTATTAATCCCTTACATGTGTTAGAAGTGTGGTTTTGGTGTGTGCTACGGTAGTTAATTATGACCTGCAGACATACATTTCCTAAAAGGCTTAAAATACGAAACAAATTATAATACAGCTATTTTCATCCTCCTTTTAATGCCATATCAGTGACTGCTGAAATCTTTCAGCTTTTGGTCAAACACAGTGCTGTTTACAGCCCAACACAGACAGTCTGCGCAAGCACTATGCCTTTGGATGATTATTTAAGCAGAAAACAGGATAAAAAGAAAAAAAGATTTCATAAAACAAAACAGACTTTATGCAACAAAACATGAGATGAACTGTAAAACTGGAGTGATGGATTTAAAAGCCAAGGCACTAAAACACCAGAAATAATAATAATAATAAAAAAAAAACATGGATGAAACAGAAGAAGAAGAAGAAGAATGAGAAGAAAGCCAAAGCAAGATGTGGTACCTCATCCGTGCCCCCACAGTTGGCCTTCCTCTTCCTCCCGGGCTGCGATGGGATGAGACGACGGGTTGTTCCATTCTGAAAAGGCAAAAGACATTTAAAGGGAAGATGATTAAAAGATAACAAAATCCCTTAAATGTACAGTAAATTACATGCACTGACATGAACACTAAACCAACTGAAAATCACAGTACTGTAGTGAGTGGTTCGTGCTCCTCCCGGTTATTCGATTTAGGGGTGAAGGCTTCTCTTGCGGGTGGGTAGGTCTGAGGGGTCTCTGTGGAACTTGGTGTTGCCGGGGATGGCTGTGATGTCAAAGAGACCGGCTCTGCTTTTCTCTTCTGTTAGTCAATCACGACAAAGACAACAGATGAAGGTAACAATATAGATATCATCCATCTTAAAACATGCTGAATTATTTTAGAGGATAGTTTCAACTTTAAATGTTTCCTTGTTCATCCATATCTTTTATGATTAAAATGGCATTAAATAAAAACAACAATTCAATAATTCAATGCTGGGTGGCACTAAAACCATGTGCATATTCACAGAAGCAAACAAAGCATGCGCAAACAGTAATAACCTGCACACAGATATTTAAAAAGGGTATTTTTACAATTTCTAATCTGTTAGACAATAACAGAAAAGGTTCTTCTCAACATATGTGCTCTCTCATCAATTATGTTATGTTATGTAGTTTGGTGAAGAGGAGCTGGAGTCACAGGTGGGAGAACATCTTTCGTAATGACTGTCATTACAAAAGGCTGTACAGCTGCAGACAAATGTGTAAACCTCCCAGCATTGAATGTGAAAGCCTGAGATCTAGAGTCTTCATACTGGCATCTGATACTGCCAAATGGGTCCCATTCTTTGCAATTTTAAATGGCCTTCAGTAGTTTCATTTCCTGGTTGTGTAGAATGGGTAAGGTGGAGATTGTACCGGTGTAGGGAGGGTTTTGCCTCTGGAAGGAGCTGCGGCGGGTTGAGCGTTGCTTTCTAGAATCTTCCTCTGAATTTCAACACAAAGGAAGAGAGAAAGGGAGGTTAAGTGACAGTCCCACTTCAGACCTCCACAAGCACGCAGCCAACCGTTTCATTCAGGATGAGTTGTGCCAGAACGCAGTCAATCAACCACCTGCTCGATTACTTTTGATTCCAACGGAAGCTCACCACAGGGATGTTTCTCTCAACATTGTTACAACACTCTCAAATACTGGATGAAGAGAATCAAATCTGTGGCAGTGGGCTCTCATTTCAGAGGCAAGACCACAAACATCTTTTAGACAACCTCATAAAAATGCTCTTTCCAAAGGTTTCAGGCATTAGGGGGATGAGAAATTGAAGAATCACGTCTGTTTAATCCGAAGATACATCGGTATTACAGTGCACAAACAAAATGCAGACCCCACACCTAAAAACATGTCATCATAATCATGTCATATTGGATTGGAAGAGGTTAATGCAGCACTGATCACCTGATTAAACACAATGGGGTCAAGGGGTAATATGTTGTCAAACCTGTGGTTGAGTTTGTGTAGTTTGGTGAAGAGGAGCTGGAGTCACAGGTGGGAGAGTAGCTGGAGGATGGGGCCCAGGCCTGGCAGGTCTTACCACGTCTCTCTCCGGGGAACTCGGCCGAGATCCAGAGAGCCCATTTTTAGTGGGTGTCTTGGCCTCCTTCTTAGGGAATTGAAGCTTCTTCAAATCCAGTCGCTCTGGTGTGACCCATTCATCCAGACGCTTATTGACTATTTTCATAGGAGACCAAAGGTTTGTCATGAGATTTCAGACATGCAAACTGTAGTATCCAGGTATAACTGTGCTGGCCTAATACACAGACAACAGTTTTTCAATGACAATCATGAATTTAAGTCTATCAATTATTGGCTTGTATTACAGCACTAGCTAGGTATGATAGGCAAGCAAGGATATACTTACAGTCGATGTAGTGCACATAGTAGACCTTTTTCCCAGGGATATCTTTAACACTGAGAATTTCAGCCAAGGCTGTCAAAGAAGAGTGTTAAGTGTGTTCAATTATGGTCAATTAAACAATTCAAATATATCAAACATTTAACCACCGTTTACATACAACACATTCCACAATTCTCTCATGTTTACAGTAACGTTCATAACTAGCGGCTAGGGCTGACTTGTCTTGAATTCACTAATAACAACTAACGTAACCAGCTGATTGACATTTTGCAAAGTTTGCGGCAATACATACCAAAACGTTAGAAGCCATGTTTCACTACACGTTTCTCGCTGCCAAAGCTTTGTTTACTATCTGACAAGAGCAGTCCCATACGCTTATATAAGACAGAGGCTGACCCATGGTAGCTTGTCAGCCATGACAGTTGTTTTACTATGCAGCTAACATTTTAGCACCCGGCTAACTGATGTACTCACGCCACTCGTCTTCGTTTTCCTGATTTTTTCGCAGGACGGGAAGTCGACAGCCCTCGACGATATCCACCTGACAACACATAACACAGTTATGAGTATTAATGCAAGGTCACGAGTCGATTAAATAATAATACATCGAATAATAACATATTTCAAATCGAGTTCTCCGTATCAACCTACCGAAGTGTCCGCCATTGTGATTCTGCGATCGTAGCTAATGACGCAAAGGCTTCTGGGAAGCCAACTCAGTTTCAGTCTCTAGATGGGGCTCCGCTAATACTGTAGGCTGAGTGGTTGTAAATATGAATAACAGTCATACATTTATTTCACATGAACATCTGTATTAACAGTAAGTCTTGAGTGACTGGTAACTCCAACAATGTTAAGCCTAGTATTCCTCAAATGATACCCTGTTTAGTTCTGAGTGTCCTGATCACTGCACTGTTTTTATGCAATCTAATTTCGTTCTATTGCTTGTTTAAATCAAATTTCATGATAACTAATTAGGCTACTTTATTACAGCTACTGATGGGTGTCAACCTTAACTTAACTTATTTCCACACACACACACAGACACACACACACACACACACACTCACTCACAATTTATTCATTTTAGATTTAACATTCATTGAAGCTTAATCATTGCAAGGAAATTAAGGTGGGCCCAGCAGACACAGGGTGCATCCAGAATTGGGCTTTATTAGGGTTAATAGCGCATTCACACACTTTCACACTAATAGCGTATTTCACTACATATCTGAGTAATCTCTAACAGCTTGTATAATAACAAGCAGATTGTTTGTGTTCTAACTCAACTGTTTCTGCACAGACTTACAAAGGTGTACAAATCATACATGCTCTTCCAGCATGTCCAAACCCTTTTCCGATGTAAACCACTGCCATTTGCAAAACTGTAAACTAGATATGGCAGGAAACAGGATGTGGTGGATTCAGTAGCAATACATCTATGGGTTGACTTATGGTTTACATTTATTTAGCTTAAAGGAAGTCAGTGGAAGTGCTATTGTAACATGTTTGTACATATATGTTGAAAATGAAATGGTATGAGTACAGACATTTTAAATGTGTCAATATGTGGTTCATATAAACACTCAGTCTCTACATGTTGTTGTCATGTTGTTCTGTGTCATAATTGCATTTTTTAGTCAGAACAAAGTATCGAACCATTTCCTCTCTTAGATAAAGACAACTGAATCTACTATAAAATGGAAACAAATTTGGACAAAGATTTATTAGATTGTTAAACCTATTACAGCTGTTAATTATTACACAGTTTCCTGTAAAAAAAAAAGAAATAGTCATGTCCATATATCAGATAGGCTTCAGAGTGCTTCGTGGCCTCCGGTGAGTTTGTGAAAGAGTTCCTCATTGAGAGTGTTACTGAGCTCTCTGCTGCGGGTCGACATGAAGATGTAGCCCCCGATGTACTCGTGCACAATCTTGCAGTCAGCAGTCACACAGGAGAAGGCAATGTTTACATTACCGTTGAACTCAATACGAACCTAGTACAATGAACAGTGGATGAGAGAGGAGGAAAAAGATTCAGGTATTAGCGCAGACATAATAAGATGAACACACTAACACACGTAGGGTCGTGTTCTTAAAGTTAACACGGGTGTTCACCTGACGGATGTCCCAGTTGACATTCCACTGCTTCATGGTGTTGTACCTCCACGTTTTCACCACATCTCCCACACTGAGGTCAATGCGGATTAGCCGATTGTTGGCAATTCCGAGGACTTCATCCTTACGGCAGCCTTTAAATCTGTGGGTGAGTGTGCCATAATAGAGCAATAAGAGAGATGAGAAAAGCTGATATGGGTTCACAATATTACAAGATGTCAAGGAATAATACATATTTTCTTCAAGGTCATAATTCAATGCCAATTACTCACTTCACCACAAAATACGCAACTCCAAAATCAGGCAAGCCTTGCCAGATCTGAAGGAACTTCTGAATTGCTTCTGTTAATGAGAGCTGTGCAACATTCTGATAGGACTCGAGGATTCGAGGGGTCAACTGGGGAAAGGAAAAAGGTCTTTAGACCATAAACGGTGTGCATATCTGTCTGTGTGTGTGCATACATAGGTGTGTGCGTATATGTGAGTGAGTGTGTGTGTGTGTGCGTGTATCTGTCTGTGTGCATGCATAGGTGTGTGCGTATATGTGAGTGAGTGTGTATGTGTGTGTAAGTATCTGTCTGTGTGTGTGCATGTATCTGTCTGTGTGTGTGCATGCATATGTGAGTGTGTGTCTGTGTGTGTGCATGTATCAGTGCGTGTGCATGCATAGGTGTGTGCGTATATGTGAGTGTGTGTATGTGAGAGTGTGTGTGTGTGTGTGTGTGTGTGTGTGTGTGTGTGTGTGTGTGTGTGTGTGTGTGTGTGTGTGTGTGTGTGTGTGTTGGGTAGGGGTGAAACTCAAAAGGGCATATTATTAAGCACAAGTACCTGTTTGGGTTTGTACTTTTTCTGGTATCGTGGTGACACCAAGCTGTGTGTGTTGATGCTCTCATCGGTCTGGGCGGAGGCGGTGCCAGGGTTGGTTCGCTGCATGGCTAAGAAGGACTCGATGCTCTCTACCTCACTGGAGTAAGAACTGTCTGCTAAGGTCTTCCCTTTAGAGGCCAGGCGACAGGCTGCCATCCACTTACTATACTGTTGCTCCTGGTGGGAGTCATAGATAAGCCACTTTTAAAACAATAATTTGTATACTACATTTACATTTAGTCATTTAGCAGACGCTTTTATCCAAAGCGACTTACATATGTGCGACTTACAATGTATTCACATTTTACATTTACACTGATGGCACACTGCACATCAGGAGCAATTAGGGGTTCAGTGTCTTGCTCAAGGACGCTTCGACAGGGAATCGAACTGGCAACCTTCTGATTACTAAACGACTTCTCTACCACTGTACCACTGTCGCCCCTTTATACTCCTAAAACACAGTTCAGACATACATATATGTTATGAGATAAAGGTGCAAAATAACGTCAGAGTAAGACCAGAAGTAGAACAGTATATTATAGTGTATTTCACTACATGTCTCTTGACACGTTGTTTTGGTTGTGGTTAAGAAAGTGGAGGAAATATCACTTGCATTTTCACACCGCAGATAGACTTCATTCATCCCATCAGATTCAGGGATCAGCAGCTTTATACAGAACTTCTGGCCAGCTATGCTAACATCAGGGGTCACCTCACAGCCTGTGAAAATGATTCAGAACACAAACATGTACTCACTCACACATTTCAATTATAAATGTGCGTTCTATTGTGTTTTTTAAACATGTATCAGTGGGTTTACCTTTCAGGTTCATTTGCTGAATGGGCTCCCTTAAGCTCTCCTCTTTACTTTTGTAGTATGAGATGGATGTGTCCTTGAAGGTAAACCAGAACTGCTTGTAGCCCTTAAGAGTCAGTTTCTTTGGCCTGCAATATGAGGGAGATAAATGTGAGGTGAATGTTCAGTCTGTCCACTGCAGATGCGATAGGAGGACGGAACCACGCATCAGGATTCAGTACAGGTGTGTCTACAGGTGTAGGTGTGTGTGTGTGTGTGTGTGTGTGTCTGTGTGTGTGTGTGTGTGTGTATGTGTGTGTATCTGTCATTTGTTCCACAGAGTGGAAGTGTTTGTAACATTCATCAAGTGGTTGTAACATTTGATGTGTTTACCCTTGATGTGTCATTATTACACATCACTTACCTGAAGATTTTCAAATAATCATGAAGTTCTGGAGCTGGTGTCATGGTGTCCTACAAAGATACAAACATACACAACTTACTTTCAACTCGGCATCTTTCATTTTTCAATTGAGAGATTTGACATCTGATACTGAAACAAGGCCTATGAAAACAGCAACGAGAGAGGAAGCCAGTGCGACTGACCAGCATGTCTGCGCCACTGCCGCTCTCCTCGTCCAGCTTCAGCTCCAGACACTGGAGAGCGGAGTCCAGATCATCCATGGCTGGAGATGATGTCATCTGAGGCTCTGTCAGAGAGACCTTTCCAATGTGGTACTAGAGAACACAAACACACACACACACACACACACACACACACACACACACACACACACACACACACACACACACACACACACACACACACACAGGCAGAGAGAGAGAGAGAGAGAGAGAGAGAGAGAGAGAGAGAGAGAGAGAGAGAGAGAGAGAGAGATTGTGATACAAGACATGTATTTGTATGCAGAGGTTGGAAGTGTGGACACATCCACAGTTTTTTTTTCTGTCATTGTACAGTATATACCTGAAGGGCTGCAAACAGCATCATCTCTTCTTCAGTGCAGTCGATTTCCTCCAACAAAATGGCCCATCGAGCTTGCTCAAAGAGCTGCGTTAGACGAACCGCATCATGCTTGAAAGAAGAACGGGCGACTCCTTAAAATCCACACTCAAATGCAACACGCCATTGAGGAAATCACACAGGCTTAGCTCACTACAACAGCCAAATACTGAACATGGGACGTGGAATACATGCTGTGTGCATTGAACACATGCAAGAGGGGTTTGAGCACCATCGGTGTACCTTGGGTGTCATGTCATGGAAGGTGAAGTATTTGAAGCGCAGTTGCAGCATGTCATTTTCATTGATCTCCTGCTGCAGCAGAGAGCGAGATGAATCCAGCCACCTGAGGAGACAGATCTCTTAAGTCATACTATTCTATTTTTTCAATTTCTTATGTAAAGTAGTATTTATTGTTACACTAGGTCTCTATTGCTCGTAGCTTGACTGTTCTCTCCCGTGTACGTCGCTTTGGACAAAGGCGTCTGCTAAATGACTAAATCTAAATGTACTACAGAAATGTTTTTATGCGTTCATCAATGGAATAGCTCCGCAAACATCTCTATAGGATTTTATCTCACACAACCACAACCCTGTACAAACAGCTAAAAAAAAAAATCACTCATATTTTCACAGTTCTCATAGAAACGTACTAACCGGCCATTCACTTGAGCTTTTTCCACAATATTGGCTGGTCGAAATGTCTTGGCTATGGTCTCTGGTGCGGGAGCTGGCTGGCTTACAGACAGTATCTTATACACAGCCTCATATTCTGCAGACTGCGCAAAGTGAGCCGGCATCCCATTTGCTAGAGTCAGCATAGAGCCTGCAACAGTTCAGAGCAAACTATATAATTAACACTGACCAATCAACAGCAGATTTTCAGATGTATATTTTTAACATAAGAGGGGAGTAAGTTTTCATTTACTGAATTTAAATGGACAGATGATTGAAACCACTAGATTCCAGTCATCTAATTCAGATCTCATGCAGTTGTTAATGCATTGAGGTGTCCAGTACACACAGATAATGCATGCATTTTCTTCCCACATTCATTTAAACAGCCAATGACATCCTGAGGCTAAGTGGTCCTGTTGGCTCTTGAAAGCTCTTTTTTTGTAGCTTTGTATTTTCGCTTCAAAACAGACCTGAGGTAACGGAGGCGCCGGTGATGTCATACACGGTCTCCTGTGATTTGACTTTTTTCTTCTTCTTCTCTTCCAAGGGCCGCAGCAGAGAGAGCTCTTCGGGATGACGGATGTCTGAAACACACGGGAGAAGAACAACCAAGAAAGAAAGCGTCAGAAAAAAATATGTCCAATTTTTTTTGCTTTCCAATGTCTGGGCATACCCGCTTGAAATGATTTTGTTTCTAAGATGGGCTGAGATGGGGGAGCCTAAAATGATACATTCTTTTGTACTGCCGCACTGCATACTGCATGAGACCTATTATATTTTGAAATGTCTTCCTTTAATGGCTTGCCTTGCTCGAGAGGCTTTCCCTCCACACCACACTTCCCCACTTCCCCATTCCCTCCTTCACTCACTCAGTATTTGGCAGAGGCCCACGACGCAGCGGAACACCGGAGCGGAGAAAGAGGCGCTCAGTAAGACTGTGGCCCCGTTGGGCAGGCCCAGCCTTAGGGGCTTGTGCTGGGGCATGAAGTTGAGCCGGGCGTCTGCGTGGATCCCGCACTTATCCAGCGACCAAGCCGCCCGCAGAACCCACAGCTTCTTCTGCTCCCACCAAAGCCCATGGTCTGACCAGTCCTTCTTTATCTCTGCAAGACAATAAGAATGGACTCAAAGCTGTGTGTGACAAAGAGCAAGTAAATGCACACTCTCCCTTGTACGTCGCTTTGGACAAAAGCGTCTGAAAATAAATAAATAAATAAAAAAATTAAAAAATAAAGTTATTTTCTGTTTTTGCTGACAGTTCAGTCGATATCACCAACCATCAGTATATATGGCTTCACATCTTCCACTATTGTTAAAATACATCAGAAGAAAAAGATACAGAAAACCTATAATCTACACCTCCAAACTGTTCATGTCCTAAAGATGTCATGAATAAGGGACACTTACGTGTTTTCTCCACTATCTTGAGGATGACTCCCCCTATATGGAGTTCAGAGGTCACGCTGACTTTGAGAGGAGGGGCCTCAGGGCCCAGTTCCTCCACAATGACAGTCAAGTCCCATGCAGCCATGCTGTCAGGGAAAAACCATTCACACAAGTCACCAGTTACTTCTGAGATTAAAGGAGAGGTCATCTGTTACTTCTGAAATTAAAGGAGAGGTCACCTGTTACTTCTGAAATTAAAGGAGTTATGTTCATAACACTGAATGAACCAAGTGGTTTTAGACAAAAAATTAAGTTAAATACATGTTTAAGAAATATATGTCTATCATATGAGAGGGATACTTCACATGTGAGGCAGGAATTGTGATATAATCAGTCACATTAAAAGCTACACTCCTTAACTTGGTACTTGCTGAAAATTAAACTAACACTGTTGTCCCATTGTCCTTCAGGAAGAGCAAAATTAACTTTCACCTGAATTAATATTTTGTACATTATAAAAATGATATACATGTCAAAATAATTACTACTGATGGCAACAAAACCAACAAGAAGAAACAATGGGCAATCTTTTCATACCCAAGTCCTTTTGATTATATATGTAGATAACGGCACGCTTTACGGCCACTCGCATATGAAGGACCTACAAATGTAGTTCACCTCACACTGAGCTCTTCTCTCCCTCCCCGTTACCCCGGCGTCTTGAGCATCACCGTCCCCCGCCCTCCGCACACTTTATATGACTTACCTTTGAACGTGGTTCCAAAAATATTTAACAGAAAACGCCCTTGTCTCCACCACTGTGATAATCTCCTTTGTCAGTTCGAGAAACAGTGCCACTTCCTCTTCTCAGCTTATTTTTTTTCTTCCAGTGTCACTTAGCGCTTCATCCTGTTCGAGCACATGCACAAGCTTCAAGTAAGCACTTCCTCTTCTCATGCTTTTTTTGCTCATCTGCATTGAGGGAAACTCTGAATAAGGCCTTTTTTAGCGGTTTGGGGCCAAATCCCAAAGTTTGCTACTTTTTAAACAGTAACTCATCATTACCAAAGTCAGACAGGACCAAAAGTGATCCAAGTATAAAAAGAGAATTTGTTGTGTGAGAAGCAGACCACCGTGTGAATAAAATGATGATGCTCGAGTTTCATTATCTGCTCATCAGTGTATCTAAAATGAGATTAGAGCGCCCTCCAGTGGACACAATGTAGACTGCTCTGCTTACGCTAAAAAGTCCATTTGGAAAAGGCACCAATATGTTGAATGTGTATTTTGTGATATTGAGCATTCCCAAAGCTTTTTCTATTTCACTGGGTGTGCAGAGGTTTTAAATATTATCAGCAAACTTTAAAGTGAAGAAAAACCAAATGCTATTTCAAACACAAGTATTGTCACCACTCCTATTTTAGTGTTTAACTCCTCGACTGAATTAGCCATTACAAAAAAGCAAGATGTGTGACGGGTAGTTTGAAGTATGTAAGAAGTAGGACTCCAGAGCAATAACTGCTGCCAATGGAATGTTCTTTCCTTGAGACACTCAGTAAACCTTCTCTTCTACAAGGCATGCCATCTCAATAGATGTCAATTCGCCTTCTGTTCACATGCAAACTATTCAATACCCTCAACCCTCACAATTCTTACTGAAACTTTGATAACTTACAATTATTTAATTGGTGTTCATCTTAAGATGAGAACTTCATGTATTAACTGTATTTTGAACCATCTGAGCATGCAGTACTAAAAGCAGAATCAAACTTGGGACACAACAGAAACACACACAAAAGCAACTGAACAATTGAAATACATTCATATGTATTTTCATGACAGGATCGTGATATAACATTACACATGAGGGGAGTCATTTTTACAAGGGCATTTAACACGTGAGCACCACTTTTTGATATTGTGTCAAGTGATAAGAACTTGCTTCTATGTCAATGAGCCACCTGCTTCTGCAATACCAGCCCTCCCAAAAAATTCAGTGCCACGTGGTAATTGTTTGAGCACACTGGCGTCCCCCCCCCCACCCACCTGTCCATTCCATGTGCCTTTATAATTTAGACAGAGGTGTCCCTGAACTGCATGAAGCAGATGTTATGTTACCTAAATCAAGTTCACTATGCACCAACCGAAGTAGATAAGCTTTGCGTCCTGCACTGATACAAAGTGTATTGAGGGGGGGGGGGGAGGAGGGATTCAATAAGCCTAACTTCAAAGAGCTAACGTTACATTGGTACACCCGGCTGAGTTCTTTATCTGTCTGTGACTAACATTGGCCATTGGGAACACAACAGAGAAAAGAAAAAGAAAAAAAAAAATCCATTCTCACTTCCTCTGGTTAAAAAGTGACAATTTCATAATGTAAAAAAAGGAAAACAAAATGTTTAGAGACAAGAATGCAAAGAGACATAAATATCTGAAGGGCTGAAATACACCATCAAATCAAGTACTTTCTCGCAACACTTTCAACCTCCCAATGGCCTACAGCCATGCAATAAGCAGGTGTAGAGAGAGAGAGAGAGAGAGAGAGCGAGAGACAGTGCGCAAGACCACAGAGTCAGGAGTGCTATGAGATCAACACTTCAGATAAAATGCAATGTTTCTCAATCTGATTTAAGGCCGAATTCTGAAGATGAAATCAACACTGACAGAGGAGAGTTTGGGAGGGGAGGGGGGGGTGCCTGCGTAAGTAACTAGGGTGGCGAGTGAGGCGGCGGTGGCGGCGGCGAGCGAATAGTGATGGAGAGATGATCTGTCCTTGTCCAGAGGGAATGGCATATTCTTCCGTCTCTTCAATCCGTTTTCTCCAATGGACCACTGCCCTTGCTTCCCCGAAGTCCCGGTGATCACCGGATGGCTATGAGTCCGACATCGATTAGTTTCTGGATCTTCCCGGCAATGACCGGGTTCTTCAGGTGACTGAGACCGAAACAAAAAGGACAAAGAGAGACCCGTCAAAGTGAAAATGTCAAAACATACAAGACAACAGGATACAAACAGAGGCGGAACAGTCACCGGAAAACAGAAGTAAGGGGAATTAGAAAAGGCACTTCCGTAAAAAGGTTTTTAGTGTGTGTATGTGTGTGTGTGTGTGTGTGTGTGTGTGTGTGTGTGTGTGTGTGTGGGGTCGTACTCGCTGAGGGCCTGCGGGTCCTTCTGCATCTGCTCCAGGATCATACGCATGGCCGGGTCTGTCATGATCTGCTGCACCTCGGGGTCGGCCATGGCCCTCCGCTTCACGTCCTCCGGGCTGTCGTTCCTCGTGGCCTGATTCATAATGCAGCGCTGGATACCCTCTGAGGCTTCCTGTAGCAGGAGAGGATGCAAAGGTGTGTGTGTGTGTGTGTGTGTGTGCGTGTGTGTGTTTGTGTGTGTGAGAGAGAGCATGATGAGAAGAATCAGAAGAGACATTGTGTTAGGGACTGGCCAGGTCACATAACATCACACAGTGAGCAAACAGCTGCTCTAGGTCTTGTTGTTGTACCTTAGAAGTGGAGTCGAGCTCGAGAGCTTTCTGGTAGGCGTCCGTGGCTTTGGTGAAATCTTTCATGGCCTCAAGACAACCAGCCTTGCGTGTGTATCCCTTTACTGCAGAATGAAAGCATGTGTAAACACAACAATAATAATAATAATAATAATTATAATAATATTATAAACACATTTCTAAATAAAATACAGTTGAACATCTCTAAATTAGTGTCCTAATACGTACTGAAGTCGGGGTCAAGTTTGATGCAGTCTTCACAGTCCTGATAGGAAATTGAACAAAATGGCAAAATTCAACATCTTAAACCTCATAACTCAAAACGGGCCTCACGGAACAGAGTACGTCAAAACCTAGAACCGTGTCAGACTATAATATAACAAAGTGCCGTACCTTGAGGGCCAGCTGGAACTCGGCCAGTTTGGTGTAGCATGCAGCTCTGTTGCTGAAGAGCTTGGCATCCTCTGGGTTCCTCTTGATGGCCTCGGAGTAATGTTTCATAGCCGCCGGGTAATCACCTGTGTACAAGTGAATGAATCAGAGGACGGCTCTTTGAAACAATAGTCAACTCATAGATCAATACCAATACAGCATCTGCAGTCGGCTGCACCACTTGAGCAGAGGTTTCATCGGAAGTTCGGGTGTAAAGCGTCTCTCTAGTAGGTCTTAAATCAAAATACTGTTGCACTGAATGACGTTTTCACCACGGACAACCAATCAATATAGCCGTCAGATGATATGGGAAGCAACTTGCAGTTCGGCACACTATGTTGATAGTGTATTGTTTAACCTCAGTAAACGGCCTTCCACAGTGATTGCTTTATTATTTGGAATAACATAACATTCAAATTTTGTATTATAGCAATCATTTTGGTGTCTGTGTTTTGGGAGAAGTATTTCACCACTGTAGGTTACTAGAATCTCAAGATGGGTGAACGGTAAATGGATAAGTAAGCCAACACTAGCAATGTTAAGGAAACTTGTGATGGCTCGTTGCAGTAACGTTAGACAAACATTTATTAAGGATGTTGTCAAACAGGGATCAGACAATGTTCAAGTCAAATAAAGGTACGGCATGTAATCTGCCCCATATTGAACGCTCGACGTATACTCAAATTGAACCTTCCTACCGTTAAAAATGGATAGCCATATCCTGAAACTATTTGCGTGGTGCAACCCATTCAATTGTAGTAGTTTGTAAACTCCAAAGTAGTGCCTATTAACATTCAAACTAAGCAAAGATGGAACTTGTGTTCAACTGGTGCAGCCCAGTGCAATAATGTTGAGGTAGGAAGTGGTATTCAACACATCTAAAAGCACGATCAGTTTCATGCAATTACTCTGTATTAACTCGGCTAACTTAATTATCAAAACTTAATACTTAAGTTAACCACTCTTGTACTATAACTGTACCAACACAAAACAAGCAGTGGGGTTTAACAGCAACACGGTCAGAGTGCCAGCTGAGGCTCACCTTTCTGGAAGGCCTCGTTGCCCTTGCTCTTCTCCTCCAGGGCCAGATCAGGATTAATGTAGGCAATCTTCTCCTGGTCCTTCAGTATCTTCTCTGCCTAAGGACAGAAGAAAAGAATAAAGTCAACTTCATGAAAGAAAACATCTAATCCTTTAAAATACTACTTATGGCATTTTACTCGTGTATCTTAAGTCTACCATATTGTAAAATATATGTAATACTATGTCTATTTTAAACAAAACCCAAGAAGAAAATTAGATGTACAACAGAAAGTACTCTACTGATGCTCTACTGCATTTTTTTTTTTGTCACAGTTCCACCCAAGATAGAGAGCTGTTGAAGCTTTCACCAACACTCCTCCAGCTCAATCCATGGTCCAACATGCTGTGGTGAAGGCTCACCTGCTGACACCTCTTCAGCACCTCCGGAACGCGGTGCTCCGCGAGGCTTTTGTGGAAGAACTGAATGGCTTCTTTGTACTGGTTCTGCTTGAAGTAGGAGTTTCCAATCCTAGCATAGGCTCTGAAGAAGAGAAGCAGATGAGTCAGAGAGGAGCCGCACCAGATCAGCAGACACATCTACGCAGAGACAAGCACAAGAGGCTATGCAGCTGAACGCTTTCAGAATTCCTAGCTTTAGTAGATTGATAAATACATCATGGAAAATTTCTAACAAATTCTAACAAACATATGGTTTAGTTATTGCTATTACAATTTCATTTTGTCCTTTGGAGAAGGTAATGCAAGAGGATATAAACCAGCTGAAACAAGCCAGTTGTTTCAAACACAGTTCGAAATTATTTGCGACATACTGTGTGTACTGGTTAGATTCTGACATGTTAGTGTCAGGCATGGCCAAAATAAAAACCCTTTCAATTTCAAAGCACTGCATACGAGCTGCCACTCTGGGTGGTGATTTCATGCAAATGTGACTGGCTGAGTGTTAGCACCTCAACTAGAAGAGGAGAGGAGAGGAGAGGAGAGGAGAGTCTGTTTTTGGCATCAGGTCAGAGCTCCTCATACAGCTCCTGAATACAGCCAGCGCTAAGCAAGCAGAAAGACACTCACTTGGCAACCTGTCTGTAGTCCTCGCGATTCTCTCGGCCAACATCAATAGCTTTCTCACACAGTTCCCTGCACTTGTCATACTGACCCTTCTCAAAGTATACGGCTGGAATGGAGAAAGAGAGAAATTAAACATTTTAAAATGTAAAAATAGGTATACAATTTCAAATGAAGCTTTGTGTACTCGGAGTGCTTACAAAAATCTGGGCATGTTTCTGGGCTACTTTTGCATTCAACATTCTGTATGCAATCACATTCTAGCCTGAGGAATCCCATTGGTTATGCACTAGTTTTTTTTTTTTTTTTTTCAATTAGTTGGTTGCCTTAATGAGTGACTGAGCTGAACTAAGCTGAGGGCAGACATTCAATTAATGTTCGAGAAATGTACCCCCTAGATCACCCGATTCAGATTAGCCTTTCAATGTGTGTTCCAAAGGTCATGTACAAAGACGATTGGTCCTTTTCATCAACTGCATTCATTACACACTAAGCCATAAAAATGATTACTAATAATACTAATACTAGCTTAATATTTCAGATAAATGCTAAATAAACAGAGAGAATTACTGCTGGACCAGAACACTGTTTTCATGATGTTATGAATGCCTGTCTACCTGCTTGATTGGACAAGTAAGTCATATTAGTAGGGTCGTGATTCATGGCCTCTTCATAGTGTTTCAGTGCTGCTTCAAAGTCTTTCTTTTTATAGGCATCATTGCCGAGCTCTTTTGCCTTCAATGCCTGCAATACACGGAAAGAGTTAGCAACAGCACCAGGGCATATTATATCACAATGGCCTTAAAAAAGAACATAAAATATATAATATCCAATACACACGTGTAGTATTATTTCTTTATTCTACTTATGTGTAACCATCATACAGACAACAAAAGAGGTCACTTTGTGGTAACTAAACTGAAGAGGCAGAAACAAAGCAAGGCGTGCAGGTTGAGCAAGTGAGCTAATGAGCTGGCCGTACCAGTCTCTTGTTCTCCGGCAGGTCTTCCTCTTTGGGTGGGGGAGGCTGGGTCTCTTTGGGCTTGGGGGCCGGCGGCGGCGGGGTGGGCTCGTCATCTTCCTCCATGCCAGCCAGGTCCAGGCCCAGCAGCACAGACAGCGTGGTCATTACCCTCGGATCTTGCAACCGCCTAATGGGAGGGTAATTGGGGTTAGATTGCAGAGCGAGCGAGCGAGCGAGGACGAGATGAGACTGCATCTGAATGGGTTCGAGGCAGAGAGATGTACTCACGTGCCGAGCTCCGAGGGCTTGTTCCTGAGCTGCTCCAGCAGCTCCTTGTAGCTGGGGTCAGAGAGCAGGGCGCGGGTGCGGGTGTCGCCCTCCAACTTCTCATACAGATTAGGCATGGCAAAGGGGTTCATCATCTTCTTTTCTGTGCAGCAACAGCAAATAAGGGCAGAATGTTGGCCACCCTCATGACCATTATGCTTTAAAAAGAACACACTTAGACAAAAAAAAAAAAACTTTATGTCTATATACAGAACTACTGGGATTAAGTGTTTTCCCTAGCAACAAGCGAGGTGAGTGAGCAACAACAACTAAATCAGAACACTCCCATTGTTATCAGAGAGGCTGTCTTAACCAGCTGTGCAGCATTATACGCCTTCTCTCCAGAAAGAGCTAACATAATACTCTACCTACTCCACTCCAACCGTATGACCCATTCACATGTGGACCACAGAATGACGTATGGCGCCTCCGATCACACATTGTAAAGGCCTGAGTAGTAGGGCTGTCTGAAGTGACATCGCCCAAGTTATTGGAGTTCGCGGTGAACCAAACTGACCAGTTAAACGGAGGTATCTATCTAACATAGCCCACAACACAAACCATACTTCATACAATAACACGACTATAACTGACTATCAAACCTGGTGATAACTGGGCAAATTATTTATGTTAAGACTCAACAGCTGATGTGGACAACCGCAAGCTAATTTACTGAATAAAAATAATGGAATGAGTGAGGACCTTTGAGCGCCAACCCCAACAGTAATAATCAAAGCATACACTTTAGATGACTGGACTATTACTTATAAGCACCAGCTCAACAGTCAAACGTGAGTGAGTAATAACAGAAAAACAGTCAAATGTACAAACTTTGCACCAGAATAGGATCTAGCATCTGCCAAATTAAAAAACATAATGTATTGTCTGTCATGGAAATATCCATCATCAATCAAATGGCCATGCAGCATTGTTTTCAGTTTGCCAAGTGATTGTATGCCTATTTCAACAGGAAACACCCAAGTGTACCTAACTGAGTTCACACGTCCTGAAACTTCATTTTTTTGGCTGATGTCATTGAGTGGCAATTCACCCAGTCTCCTTTTAGAAACCTTTAACGTTGCAAAACGAATGCTGTGTACACAGCGTGCCTCATCCTACATTGCTTTTAGAACCTTCAGGGGGGGTTACTGCTCACAGTGTAATTAAAGTCACATTCAAAGAGCTAGCATCAAAAAGGCTTCCGCATTGCCAACTCGCCGTACCTGCCAGGCGAGCCTCAATATTCTGGAGTCCTTCCTTCAGCTGCTGGTTGCCTGGCTCCTGACGAATGCCTTCCTGATACGTTGTTTTAGCATCCTCAAATTTCCCAAGGAACTCGAGCGCCGCAGCTTTCCGTGAGTACCCCTGAGGAGAGGCAGAGGAACCCATCAGCACAGTGTTACTCCTCTTAGATATTACTAAGATAACTTAGGTTCTCCTCCCTCCCCATCACTTTTAAGAGAGACAGAACTGCCTGCGATGTGTAAGAGAGGAGTAATTCCAAGTAATAGGGAAGGAAAAAGATGTTCAGAATGCTCTTGCACCCTAATAAGGTAGCTACACTCTGGCTAGACAGTGTCACCTCCAAATAGTTTTGCTCTTGGCTTTGGCAAAGACTGGACTAAAATGGCTTGGAGAACAATCCCCTTTCCACACCCAACCACATCAGAATACAAGCATCAAACATATGGTGTAAAATGAACCCCCGAAAAAACTTTCATGATTTTGGGGGGAAAATTACCGACAGGGAGAATATCAGTTGAAAACACCACTGCCCTGCAAACCACACAGGAACATACCCCATCATAACAATACCCCACCCTCTTATAGCAGGACCGATGACCACAACACCAACCTTGCCCCAGTCAGGCTTAATCTTGATAGTCTGACTTGCGTCCTTCAAGGCATTTTCGTAGTCTCCCTTCTTGGCGTATGCGGCCGAGCGGTTACTGTAGAGTACGTGGTTATTGGAGTCCAGGGCCAGCGCCTCGGTGTAGCAGCGCACGGCTTCACCAATGTTCCCGGCGCTAAGTGCCTTGTTACCCTCATCTTTCAGCTGTGCCACCTGAGGGGGGAGAGGACAGTGCAGGAGCGACATTAGGAGACATCACCATGACATCACTATGACATTAGGGGACATCACTATGACATCACTGTGACATTAGGGGACATCACTGTGACATTGGGGGACATCACTATGACATCACTATGACATTAGGGGACATCACTATGACGCACAGGGAGAGGGGGGAGGATTTAGGCTGGGGGATTCGGATAGGCATAGGGAGAGTGACAGTTTGTCTTCACGCTGAAGAAGAAGAAGAAGAAAAAATTAAAATACAACACATTCTGTGCAGTTAAGTCAATCTTATCTTAAGTGAAAAACATAACACAACTGAGTAGCCTGTAGGCCTGCTTATTTCCATCAGCTCCTGCTTTTGGAAACCATCATATCACACTATATCAAACTTTAGGTGTACTATTAGCAAATGACACTGGGAATTTGAAATAAGAGACAGCTGCTCGTTAACTGTGTGTGTGTGTAACATCTTACAGTTGTACTTCAATGTAGTACAGTTGTATGCAAACGTTTGGGCACTCAAGAGCAAAATCCGTATTTTGTTGATTTTTGAAGTGAAAGGAAGTAAATACAACTCCTGCAGCAAAATGACAATTCCAAAAGCGGATGAATTCTCTGACTCTTCAAATGTTGTGGCAACACTCAACAAACGTTTCCCAGCAACTGACAGAGAATCGGAATGAACCCATCTGATGTCCACAAAGCAGCAGAAGGCTTTTAAAAAGACATAAAAGCATTCTGAGCTTTCAATTTCCAATGAATGAAATGTGAGGGAAGCTGTAAATCAAGGCGAGATCAAAAACACTTTCAGATAAAACTGCATGTCTGTTGGGCAGAAAGGCCAATGCCCTTATGCGACTCTAAAGACCTACAGGAAGATTTATCTGACACAGGTGTGGTGGTGCACCACTCCACTGTGCAGTGCCACTCGCACAAACAGGGTCTACCCAGCTTTTGGTGCATCCTGCAGTGACCAAACTTAAAAGCATGACTGAAAATCTTTAGGTAAATCTTAAATGTGATGTGCATGCAAGACACCCTAAATGTATATCAGAACTTGAAATGCTTTGCCAGGTAGAGTGGATACAAAATCATGAATCAATAATAACATGTCTACAAAAAATGTCAAGCTGTGATATGTCAAGCAAGTAGTACTAAGTGCTGACTTAGTAAGGTGCCCAAATCTTTGCACATGCCACAATAACCTAAGTAGTAACACAGCATTCAAATCTGTAGAAAGCCTTTGGGGCTTTACTTTACCTTTTCACACTAAAAATCAACTAAGCATGGTATTCCCACAAGGGGTGCCCATTCTTTTGCACAACTAGGATTGAAGGGGGGGCTTGCTTCTTTACCACCCTTGCTCACGATTCTGCTCTGATGTAGGTCTACTTTTGACGCTATAGTCGACATTTCTATCAGTACCTGGCCAAATAGACAGGTCAAATTGACAAATCATCACCTGCTTTGTTCCACTGGTCTCTAATGGCAGCTGCAAAGTTCAACAACCGCCATGGATCAGCTGTCTCTGACATTCGAGCCAATATCACCACCCAATAAGAGGCGAGCATAATTCTGGTGGTAATGTATAGCACTAGTTTTAGCAAAGATGCTGCCGGTTTAAAGAACACCATGAACCCTCGAATAGATACACTTATGATCTAAATATTCGATATGTTCTCTGCATCTGTGCGTGGGAGCGCGAGTGTATTTGATGGTCGAGACACATAATGCTAATAAGCAACGTTTTGTCTCCTCAATTGATGCATGCACCCGTTGAAGGCTGACTGTATTTATGCAACACCTGACCATCACTCCAACGCGTAAAAATAATGGAACAATCGATACGGCCAGGACCTGCACGGCTAGCTCACAGCCAATAATACTAACCTCGCTAGTCCATAAAGGAACATAGCAAGATGCTAGCGAAATAGAAGATTCACCTAACATTAGCTAGCTAGATAGCCTACAAAGGTACAGTTCCCTGGTGGCAGTAGTTAACTAGCTACCAAGACTTGCAAGCTCAAACATATTACTTGACGTTTAATGTTAGCGAGTTCACAGCAGCCAATTAGGACACAATCCAACTTTATCAAATTAGCTGAATAGCTAGAAAACTAGCCTGATTGCTAACATTTAGCTAACGTTACCTCTGATATTGTGTAGCCTTTAACATACTAAATTGGAAAGAATAACTTAACGACGCGTAACGACATATTTCATTACCAGGTAGCTAAGGTTACAAGGAACATTTCAGAGGACTATTTACGATCTTCACCCACGTTCGCCAATTAACACATGTACAAGTGTAAATACCTAACAGCTAGTTAGCCAGGTAGCTAAACCATTTAATGTTATCCGCAGTGGATTTGACATTCTCTAGTGAAAGTTGGCATATGATGGCGATTCAATGCTGCTTCATGCCAGCCAGCATTAGCTTGTAGACTCAAGATTTCTGAGAGCCGACCTTAACGATGGAATGAGCTCCTTTGCTATAACTGCACTTGTTAACCATGAGTTATTAAATGCGAACTTCTGAATGTTGATGGGTACACACAATGTAGTACGTTAATGTAACAATGTTTGCGTTATCATTTCAATGAGCTAACGTAATCTCGTTTGCTAAGCTAGTTAGCTAATAATGAAAGCAATGTTAACCTTACTGCAGTAGTTGCAGATATGACATCTTAACTGATTTTATCGCAGGTGCTCATCGCACTTTTATAATACAGAAACCTTCAAAAGTTAAACTTAATTGACGTTGATAGAATGTACTCCACAAAACACCAAATTATGATATTAATAAGAAATTTCCGGATGTAAGTTGTTAGCCGGCTAGTTAGCTACTTACTTTCTCCATGGTGCGACCATGAGGTTCCAGAAACTACTGTGAAACGACAGCGGGTGAGCTCCGCCTCTGCACTGACGAAACAGGTTGCCAGATACGTTATATTTCCTCCAAAAAATGTCGGCTTTGGGAAGTGAGGCAACTTTCTGCAGGATAAGTGGTCACACGCACGCTATTAATAATATAAACATAAATGCAGGATTCACAAGCGAGACAAGCTTAGGCATACAATTAAAGACTGGAGAAATAACACTCTGAGAAGTGGATAGTCTGTTCCTGCAAGTTCTAGAAGTTTCTAAAATTACGGATAGTGAATACTTCCTCTTCAGTGTTTCTTTGCATGGCAACTAATACGCCTCGAAGTTTCTCATGTTGACGTGCTTTCCACACGAGTTACCTCTTCTGTCGTATCATTTTCTGGACGTTTCTTATCACTTTAACGAATCAAATACGACTGCGCTCGAGCGTCGAGTGATCTTATGTTGATTTTAAGAACATTCTAGTTCATTGAGCTCTGGAAGCTTCTGGAAACGAGCCTGCTGTATCATCTTAAAGAGTAGTTAGGCTTCACAATACATTTAATAAATTCAATAATTCGATGCTGTCTACAAATCCTTCTCGATAAAAGTAAATCAAAACACATTGACCCAGAAGAGAATATGCAAGGGCATATTTATATTTTGGTTGGCTTATTGAGCCTACTTTTTTATAGGGCTACAGAAAACTCCAGAAACAAGAACTTAGTTACTAGACTAACTCTTGATGTTTGCCAAGGCCTATAAACTTAAAATGCAGTTAGAAACATTCCCAAACACATCCCCGTGTTGTAGGCTGATTAGAATGCTGTCTTTTGCCTTTTCAGTACTATGACTATAAATTACGGTAAATGTCAACCGTTTGAAGTGGCTTGATGAGTAGGCTACCTCAATGCAAAGGCTCCATTACTGGTATGTTTCAAAGAAGCAGTATATTAATCTCCATATTATTATTACTGAACCATTAAATATTGACATGGAAGAAACAGAAAAAAATCACTGACAGCCTATACACCACTTTAATAATGCATACATCTGTTACTGTATAAAACTCTCGATTACTGTTAACTGTATGAAACCCCATATGTGATGGTGGAACAAATAAAACCCTTATAAGATAAAAAAAAAAAAATATGGAAACAACATGTAAAGATGTAACAACATCAACATTTTTGGTGATCTTGGTTGAGACAATGATTTCTATGTGTAACTGAAACCAGTGAAATTTACGTTTTTTAAGGGCCCCAATACAACTGACTTTTGAGAAATGACCCTCAAGAGGCTATAATGTGAAATCACAGGACTTAACACAGCTTTGAGTGATTGCTGATTGATCCTTTGGACAGACTGCTCTTCATCATAATGAGGTGTGTAGCTGGTGACTGATTCTGTGGGCAGTCCTACTTTGAATTCTATTTACAGGTCAGAAAGTAATTGTTATTTTACAAGCAGTAATATTCTATATTTGTTACTATGTTATGTCTCTAATGTTCAATTTCTGGTAGATCAAATTGAGGTAGAACATGCTAGATTTCTTAGAAAATAATGATATGCTCTACATTTTTCTATTCAGCAACTAGAGACATCATGGAGTTTTGGTCTAAAACTAGCGAGCTACCAACCAGAAAAGCATGCAAAACCTTGCAAACACCACCAACAGCATAGCTGGCCTTGATAAAAGCTTGCTAACGCCACCAACAGCATAGCTGGCCTTGATAAAAGCTTGCTAACACCACCAACAGCATAGCTGGCCCTGATAAAAGCTTGCTAAGATACTAGCTGGTGTCTATTGGAGATATTGGTATTGCTGTGAAGGCTTTTCTTACATTTGCGCGGGTGTTCCGACACAAACCACATAACTGCATAGTGCATAGCCTGGACAGCTCGTGGGAATGACATGTGTTTATCTGCCCTTCACGTGACCATATTCCATAAAAAATCATTTGAAGATGATACCAACAGTAGTTGCTCATAAAAAAAGCATACCTCAAAAAGTGGCAAATTGTTGCATAGTGTTGCTTTAACAACTCCATGACAAAAGGGGCCATTGCATACATTTACCAGCAGATGGCAACAGTTGAATAATACTATCAGAGTTGTGCAAAGGGATATGTATGAGTATGTGTGTGCATGTCTGTATGCATGCGCGTGTGTGTGTATATTGGTGGATGGGTGGGTACATGTATTGCACTGGTGTTGTTGCAGTGGCTGTGTATTTTATTAAGATTTATACTGCTTGCTGGAATAGATATTGAATATCCAAGTGAAATGAGGCATGATTTTGTCTGCCGCTGCTGCAAAGCTTAGCTCATCACGCATCAGCACAGGCAGACAACTACACCCGGAACACATTACCTTGCCTTTATGGAATCTAACATTTCCATATTTTCAGGACAGGTCTGTAAGGTTACTTTATAATGCTTGTATGGACGTTTCCATTTTAATATTAAGAAGCCAATCCTATTGTTTGGAATTCTATTTCAAATCATTTTCTCTGAACAGGCTTAAGACAGAAAATATCTTGATGTTGGAGCTACTGTAGTTATAGTTATATTTAGTATATATATCAGATGCTTATGCCAACTTACAAGCAACCTACAAAACACATCTGAAAATAAAATAGAATTTAAACAACTTATAGTATATATGAGATGCATGACTGTTTGTCATTTGTACTGACATGCGTTATATTTGAGTGTATTTGGAGTATGTGTGCATTGTTGTATGTATGTAATTAAAATATTGATTTTCTTTGTTTATAATAAGATCTATTCGCTTTTGGTCAAATTTCTCCAACAAGATACATGCAGTACAGTCTGTTAAACATGAAACCACAATTATAGTAACGGCACAATGATAACATTGTTATAAGAGAAGGATTTTTTCTAATACAAATCGTTAACATGTCCTGGCACAAACAAACAACAAGAGTACAGTGGGTTTAAAACATACCCTTGAGACTTCGAGGTTGAAAGAACAGTATTTCACTACAAAACATAAAATCCTGTTCATTATAGTCCTCAGTTGTTATCCTGGCCTTGACGACTGTATTAGATTGAACCAGCGCTTTTTGGCACACTCATGTTCGTTTAATTCTCACTGTCAGAATAAGGCTTGGGGAGTTAAGGAGATCATCAGAGCTGTATAAATGAGGAACAAGGACACTAAATTCATATCCATTACCCTCCATCCACCTTGATATTAGAAAAGTCAATAGATTTCATCTTCCACACAAACACAAACAAGGGATGAGAGTGCCATTGTAATTTATTTAGGTAAGAGAAGACAAATCTACCGCAGACAAAGTGGAGAGTGAGAGAATGCTTTACGCCATCCATCAGTTGGAAGCTTTTTAACCTGTGAAATGGGAAGAGAAATACCAGTTTCTGTGTGCATGTGTGTTTCTGCATGGCCATGTTTGTGTATACTGGTGCCTGTGCAAGTACAGTATGTGTGGGGCAGAGAGAGAGAGAGAGAATGAGTGAGTGAGTGAGTGAGTGAGTGAGTGAGTAAGTGAGTGAATGAGTGAGTGGGTGAGTGAGTGAGAGAAAGAGAGAGAGTCTTTCACAGCTCACCGCACAGCTAGATTGCCTGCAGAAGAAGCAAGAGAAAAATGAGAGAGGATGTGCCAAAGAAGAGAGAACAGCAGAGCGCTTAGCATAGGAAGGACAGAGAGCACGATAAACACTGGTGAAACAGCTCCCATTAAAATAAGGATTGCAATATGGAGCCAAGCAGAACCAGAGGGGTGATACAGCCGTGTCCATTATGAGCCAGAGCAAATACAGTAATTACTGGTGCAGATCATTTTAATATCTGCAAACTACATAAGGAGGGAAGGGAAGGAACTCCTTGCGCAAGGCAAATGCCACGAGAGGCAAAGAACTGGGTTGACTTGAGCCCTGCAGAGGTGATGGCTATGAAGTCAACAAAAAAAAAGCTTAAATGGGGTGGATGGGGGATACGGGGTGGGGGGTGGTGGTAGGAGGGTGGGGGGGGGGGTAGTGGTGGTGATTGGCCGGGGAGAGAGGCAGGGAGAGTATGGCTGTGTGGCAGGCCCATCGATTGATTTATTCCGACTGCATCGATCAGTGGACAGCCCTATCCGTGTGGAAAAGCGTGAGGATTAAGGCACTGGCTCGTGTAATGAATGGCTCTCGTGCACCATGGAGAGAGGGGTCGGCAGTAAATCAGCTTTGAGCGGCCCAGCCGGACCGTGCCTAGGAAGCACAGGCCTGTTTGTGTGTCTGCTGATGAGGGATTTGCTTAGATTTCCCTGAGCTATACGATGGTCCCCTCTCTATTTCATTTGGCCAGCACGTATACAGGCCAGGGCACAGGGTGCCACACATTATAGTTACACAGGTGTGACAAGCATATTATGAAACTGTCCCCACTGTAAAGTAAAATAGGAACTTAGGAGAACTCCAATAGATTCTTATTGTGACTGAGAAATATTACCTGGACATCCCTAATTGTTTTTCTTCAATCCCAAATGGATAGCCTGCAGTCCATTCGTCAGATTTTTATTTCCTATAGATCGACTTACAGCCATAATGGGATTTAGAGTGTAATTAGGCACTTTATATTCTTTTTTTCCCCTCTAAATACCAAATGTTGCTCAAGGCAAATCTGTCAGGCCTACAGTAGCCTGGAAAGAAATTGGATTGATTGATTGATTTATGTATGTCAGCTGAAGGACACAGACAAAGAGACATTCCACTGAGGAGTAGAAGTAGGGGGGGGGGGGGGGGGGGGGGGGGGGGGGGCAGATGGATGGAGGAATAAACACGGGACAGACCGAGGGAGACGGGTGGGGTGGGGTGGAGGCAAACAGAGACAAATGAAGAAGGAGACACGGGACGGATTGTCTCACACACACACACACACACACACACACACACACACACACACACACACACACACACACACACACACCCACGTAATGACCTCATCCTCACTCAGCGTTGATCAATACAAAAAGCAGGCTGTTTGTGTCACTCCTCTCTAAGGGCAGATTCATCGGGGTGGGGGTCTACCTCCACCCTTGCCCAATGATCCCCAACCCTTTCCAATGCTTTGATTAAACATGGCACCCCCAGTCATTCTATGAACCACAGCGGCTCTGTGGGCCCTGGGCACTTGGACTCTGTTCTCTGTTCGCATGAGTGAGAGCAAAACATCACTCTTTCCTGTATGACTACATGCCCTCCAGCTGGAAGATGTCTCAGTGCATTTGCCTCTGCATTTGTCCAAATCTAATGCGCTTTTGGAGACTTTTTGGTCAGCCCAACAAGCAATGTGTTCACCGAAATACACAATGGCTACGTTTTAAGTAGCTTTTTCCAGGAACCCAGAGCACTGATCGAATGAAAACGTTTATTTTTTTTTATTTCTGTGCAACATTTTGGATAAATTATTGTCAACAAGCGCTTATTTCCTAGTGGACTGAGAAGTTAATTTTCATATCTTTGTATTCTCTTTTTTATTTTATTTTAAGATGAAAACATTTTAAATCCAGCATTTTTCTCCAAAATGTTAGAACAGACTATGTTTCCTCCAGCTTGCATAAATAGACTTCTTAGATATCATAAATCAGACACTAGTTCATAATATATTATATTTGGTGAATCATGTGGTTGATTATTAATTGATCACCAAATAATAATCTGATACTATTTATCTTAAACATGCAAAATACTTTATATGAAATAATTAAACATCAGATTACCTAAAATTGTGTTTTAGTATTTTCAGTGTCAAAATCAAAATGAAAGTATAATCCTGTTTGAGGATCCGTGTCGGAAAAAGACACCGACAAGCAGTGGAATATTGTGTGAGGGGAGATGTGGGTTAGGATGTAAACGCGGGATGTTGGTGAGTACAGGTGCATACAGGTGAAGTCTTGTGCAGGGAAAATCAATACGTCTGTAATCACCTGTAGTCAAGGCACAGCTGGGACTCCCTCTACAGAGATTATTGTGTGTCAGTACAACTCAGTCTCACACATGCCCTTGCACTGTTCTGCACAGAAAGACACACACACACACACACACACACAACACACGTGCACACACACACAGTTTGTTTCTTCTCTCTTTCTGTCTCCCTTGCTATTAAAAGAATGCATAAAAATATAGATGTCGCATTTTCATAAAAAATATTAATATTAGAATAATAATTTTTGGTTGTATTACAACACATATAAAACACATTCATGCACCCACACACACATGTGACATCAACAGAATATTGTAAATACATAATAAACCAGAGACATTTCAGTACATCTCGCCTTTAATCACATAGAAAAGAAACATACTTTATACAAAATAGTTTTTTTTTCTCTTTGACTTGTACCACAGAGTCCAGCAAAGGAAGAGGGAACGATGTTTCAAAAGCAGCAGCCTACAAAAAGTTACAGTGGAAACGTTTCTGAGAGACCAAATAACTGATTAACAGTCAGTGTCTGTTTTTTTGTGTCTAAAACGGAAATGAAAGAGGATGAAGTAGTCCACAGTCCTGTCTGGACACTGGCTCATTTTTTTCTAGTTTCATTTGTTTTGTTCATGAAGGATACCTGCATCCATCCTTGCAGACTCAAGACATTCTGTCCCTGTGATGAGGACACCATTTCCTGATGGTGCCGCAGTGAGACGAGAGAGAGAGAGAGGGAGAGATGAGAGAGAGAGAGAGAGAGAGGGAGGGAGAGAGAAAGGGAGAGATGAGAGAGAGAGAGAGAGAGGGGGAGAGAGAAAGGGAGAGATGAGAGAGAGAGAGAGAGAGAGAGAGAGAGAGAGGAAGAGATGAGAGATGAGAGAGAGATACGGAGAGGGAGAGGGAGGAAGAGAGAGCACACAAGGTCAGCACGTTTGGCCATTTCAACTCGGCATCCATACGGCAGCATGTGGTGATGCTAAAGAGTAACTACTGTGGCCTCCAGAAAACAGCATTGCCATTATCACGCTCGGAGACTGCGCAAGCCGCACATCCCTCTCTCACAGATGCAGAGAGGGGCGTAATGTCGCTGACGACGCCGGCGAAGATGATGTCGGTGGAAGTCGACCACCATCACACCAACACGGTGTAAAAAAAGAAGAACAAAAATGGAGGACTCATTGATGCGGCCTCAAATGACCCTCGCTGAGAGCTCAATTATAGCGCAATGGGAGCATAGAGGCTGTCTATTTGCACGGGACACAGAGGAGGCAAACACTTTTCTACCAGAGCCAGGGCTCAGTGGGGGAGGGGGGGGGGGGGGGACATCTGTCTTAATGGACTGCAGGTGGAACAACTGCTGGTCCGAGTCGGCAGGAGCTGCAGAATCTGCAGATGGTTTCAATAAATAAATAAATAAATAGATAAATAAATAAATAAAGAGTCAAATAAATACCTGCTGCCATCACCGTGCATCTCACAAAAGTCTCACGAAGACCAAAGGACACCCGCACACACACACACACACACACACACACTCCTATGGACATGTGTGCACGCACAGACACACACACACACATTCATAGCTTTCTCATACATACTCAAATAAAATACACGAAAGAATATGTTCTGTAGACACAGGACAGTCTGGAACATGGACAGAGGGATAAACATGGCTACCTTTTAAATGGAGGTTGGGGCGTCGTTTCTGTCTGCTTATGTTGTGTTCTTTACTGCATCAAGATCACCCCTACAGTAAATCAATCCACTGGTGAAAGTCTGTGTTGTAACTTGTGCTCAAGCAAAAAAAAATGCAATTGTAACAATAGTGATTAAGGATGAGACATCACAGTGCAAATTTCAGATTGTGAAAAATGTTTGTGTTGCACTTTGAACGGTGCCACTTTTAAGGACAGCAAAGGTAGCAGTGGAAAGGACACAAAAATGCTGCTATATGAAATATCTGTAGAAAGCCATGAACATACTGGGGAGCGGAAATGTGCTGACACCATCAATGTACAGTAAGTCAAACCACATCTGTAGTACATTAAGCTAAACGTGTTCTGGGTTGCACCAGCAGTGGGAGAAAACTCCTCTTTCTCAGTACAAACAGGGCCGTACATTTCCCTCGCACAAAGGAAAGACAAAGAAGCACAATTTGTTTCCATCTTTCAAACGGTGCAGTTATAAATGGTCCTGTGAACAGAGTCTGTAGAGGACACTAATGCAATGTGAGATATCAGGCTATGACAAACAGGTTTATGCATGGGTGAACTTCACTGCTCCCAAGCTATCATTTGACTTCATCTCTCAACTCTTATTTGTCTTCAGATCTCTCTCTCTCTCTCTCTCTCTCTCTCTGATTCTTTCTCTTTCACTCTTTTACTTTCTCTCCCATTGCTTTTCTCTTGGTTCATATGCCCATCATAAAGAGTGCCTGTTAAGTGCTGCTTCTTTTACATTAGTAGTGCTGTGAGGCAGACGAAAAGGGGAACAGAGGAGTGAGTTCTCCTGGAAGCCCCACACCGGCCAAACCTCTCAACTCTCGGTTTACAATCTCCTCTGCCCTCCCACAGTGCAGGTCCACAGTGAAACGGTTCATGTTTTTATGTGAAGTTTACTTTAGTCTCCCTGACGGCCCACTGACACCAACTCGCTCGGGACGGATTCAAAGATGACCTAGGAGAGGACGGGAGGGCTTTCGTTATTAACGGGTAATATGTTTGGCTTGGAGCAGGTGATTAGCACAGGCTAATTTCAGAGCGAGCTGTCATCCTCTCTAGACTGCCTACCATTCCCTTACGAAATTGGTTGGGTCGGAAAGTATCCAGGGCCTAGGTGAGGTTCATACAGCATCTCTGAAGGACTATGTTGCTACTACAAGGGACTTACTTTGACACCGCTCTTTATTTCTTGCCACAAACCCACCAGGAAGGGGGACAAACCTTTTAGGCTTCTACCATAAGAATTTCCCAGTGAGGGTGAAATATTGAAAGCCCTGACCCTCTCACATGTGTCATTATTCCCTCTGGCATACTGTCGTATTTCCAATGGCCTATTCAATATCTAAATACCCCCCAAAGTCCGCTGGGGGTAATTTGTCACTATTGATCACTATTGATGGTACTCAAAATTACAAAAAAAAAACAGAAAAGCATGTAAAGATCAAATACATAAAGGTAAATTGTGTGATTTGGTGGAAAACAAACCTACTTGGGAACATAGCATTTTTTTTCACAAAGATGTCCATTAATAAGTGTTGGTGTATATCTTTATACACATGGGTTGCTTTCAGTACAATGCAGATATTTACTCTTCAAATGTTTAAGAGTCAACCAATCACAATAGGATCCCTCTCACAGATGTACACAGTACTCGGGGTCAGATTAGAGTTTAAAGGGCCAAGTTAAAAATACAGTATTTCATTAGGCATGTACTGTAAGCTTGCTGGCAAGTGAGGACATTTGAGGCATTACGAAGCATGTGATAGACTCCTTCCGAGACAGACAGACTAGCTATCCAGGTATTTTATGAATCTGCATTTTGGGGGAGATACAGCACAAATCAAGTCTCTTTCAATGTGCAACAATCATCTACAGCGAATAGGTTAGGCTTCTCCCTTCGGAGCCAAATGTCAGCTGATCCATAAATATACCACATCAGTCCTTTCATCATAAAAAAAGCCTTACTGCAGCAATGAGTTTCCTCTGCTCGCTGAAGCAGAGCCGGAGAGAACCCACAGGATGTAGTGTCCTTTTCGGGTGTTCTTTTTAGCGATGACTGCTGTAGCCTTTTACTGCATGGCAACTACTGGAGGACTTGGACAGCTAACCTCTTACACCTTGCAGTTTTGAAGGTTTAGATTCTGGTGCAGCTGCTTTTTTTTGTGTCAACCTGAATAGCCTGTGCAAGCAAAGAAAAGAAAGCTATACTGGTCCATTTGCGCAGGAGTCTGGAGGTTAGCTTCTTCTGTACAGACTGCTCTGGCACTCACCACTCCCACAGAGTGAGAGCACGCAGGGAAACAGTGTAGTGACACTGATCATTACCAGAGTGTGAAACTAGCCGTTGGTGTTGACACCTGAAATGCTGCATTCACCACAGCCTTTACGCACACAGACAGAGAGACGCTTCCCAGGGGCACAGCCAATTAAAAGTTTCCGTGCCGTAAACAGCGGGACGAAGTTGGAATGGAAACCAGAAGGCACAAAGGGGTGCTTCACAACCCATGCTGATAGAAAAACTGTGCATCTATACAGTACAGGTCATTTCTAACTGTGAGGTGAGGTCCATCACGTGTAGGAGTAGTCTAAATCTGGGATACCGCCTTCTCTGTAGCCGCGGTTTGTTCCGTAGCCAGCGGTGTTAGTCATATGATGGGGGGCTTTGTAAATGCCTGTGCCATTCGGAGGGAAAATGGTGTGTATGATGTAGTCTTCGCGAAGGGGTTTTGGTTGCAAGGGCTCTCTGGTAGCCATGGGTGTCATCTGGAAGCCGGGGCTGCGGATCTCGAGGATGGTGGTGTCTTTCTTAGTCCCCGACTCGATGTAGTCGTCGTACTGCTTGGTCTTGCGCGAGTTGTTACGGGTGTAGTGGTCTCTGTTGGTGAGGCAGCCTGCTCGGTGGCTGTACCAGCAGAATATAGCCAAGATGAGAGCCAGGGACACCAGGGCCGACGCACCACCGATGATCCCCGCGAGGGGCAAGGTGGTCAGCTGCTCCGACCCCTGCCCTTGGTCCTGGCTGGTGTCCTGGCTGGGACTGGCCGTCTCCGTCTTTGCGCAAACTGGCTCGTTGTCCGGGTCCACGTCCTCGCCTGTCATCGCGCCTTTGGCCCCTGAGCTGGTAGCCAGGGGCACTATGCAGATGATGTAGCTGGAGAGGGGCTGCAGGGAGGTCAGCAGGTACTCGCGCCTGTCCGACTGCACAAGCGTCTCGGTGATGGAGCCCATGGCCGCGCTGCTGCCCTGCCGGAGCCAGCTGAGCCTGAAGGAGGTCGTGGGCTGGGCCACGCTCCACGTCACCCGTATGCTGTCGTGGGAGAGGGCCTTCACGTTCAGTGCCAGGTTCTTGCCCACCCCGCTGCTGCTCAGCTTGTAGTCCAGCCCGGCGTCCGGGAATCCCAGACTGGGCCTCCGGGAGCGCAGCGTGAACAGGGAGCCCTGGAGAGGTGACAGGGTGGTGGAGCTGGCCGCGATGCCTCCCCCGCCTGCCCTATCTCGACTCCCAGCAGCCCCGGCGGCCCCGGCGGCCGGGGCTGTCGTCTCACACTCCTCCATCTGGCTGGTGAGGTCCCTCAGGGCCATGTCTCGCACTCTCTCTGGCCCTTGGCAGGTCAGACCCCTGACTGTGATGGTGTTGCCTCGGGCGTGCAGCCAGTCATGGAGCCAGCGCAAGTTGCAAGTGCAGTACCAAGGGTTCCCACGCACTAGCAGCTGCGCCAGGCTGTCCAAATCCCGGAACAAGCCCCTGGGCAAAGTGGTAAGGTTGTTTCCGGAAAGGTCAAGCCTCTGCAGGTGCCGCATGCCATCCAGAGAGCCACGGGGCATGTGGGTGATGGCGTTGTCCTGCAGGGACAGCCTCTGCAGGGTGGCGCTGGGCAGGTTCAGCGGCGGCTTCTGCAGGGAGTTCCGCACCAGCGACAGTTCCGTCAGGTTGGACAGCCGGGCGAAGGTGTCGTCCGCTATGCGCTGGTTGGCCAGCAGGTTCCCGTCCAGGACGAGGCGGCGCAGTGAGGACAGCCCGCGGAAGGCGTGCGTGGGGATGGTGGAGATGCGGTTGTCGTCCAGACGCAGCTCCTCCAGCGCGGCGGGCAGCCCTGAAGGGATGCTCGAGAGGTGGTTGCGGGACAGGAAGAGCAGCCGGAGCCGCGGGTTGTCCACAAACGCCTGGTCCTCGATGCTGACGGTGGAGACGGAGTTGTCGTCCAGGTGCAGCTTCTCGAGCAATGGCAGGCGGGCCAGCGTTGCACGGGGCAGAACGCGGATGTTGTTGTCCTGCAGGTGCAGCTCCTTCAGAGACGGAGGCATGTGCATGGGGAAGTCGTCCAGCTCGTTGTCATAGAGATAGATGACGCGGACGGTGGTGAGGTGCTCCAGCGAGGTGGGTAGCCCGGCATTGTCGATGTGGTTGTTCTGGAGATAGAGGACGGTCGCGGAGGGCGGTAGGGGCGGGATGGCGCTGAGGCCGCGGTCGTTGCAGTATATGAAGTCCTCGTCACACCGGCACACGGAGGGGCAATAAGAGTCCCCCACGTCCATGTCTCCCAGGCCCTGAGTCGAGGCAACAGCGAACTCAAGCACCTCAGCCATTAAGGTCAGGCATAGCAGAAGCATAAACAGCCAATCTCGGGACTCTGCCGCTCCTTCAAGGGCCATGTTGCCTCCTCTCTCCTTTTCCTTCACTTCCTCTTGTTGATGCCTCTATTATCGTCCCCGATTTCCTGCCGTGTCTGCGCGGCGACGTCTCCTCCTCACCGCGCCGAACACGGAGTGCTTATTTATCTCAAGTCCTCCCGCGCCAATCCAGCTTCACCGGCCTGTGAAAAATTTCAGAAAAGAGGGTTCATGTTAGTAACCCTGTAAATGATTTGCATAATCACATATGGTTTCTGCAATGGTAGATAAATATTTGCAATGATACAGCACCACAGCACCTGCTCCCATGATTATTCCACCACATGTCCAAACTGTGAAGAACTGATTATACACTGTTACAGCTCAGCTCAACTGCGAGACTAATCTATCCAAACCACAAGTAGTCTCCACCAGATACGAGTTACTACGAACAACACCGAGACCGAATGAGAGTGTGACAGACAGAAAGCAGGGGGAGAGAGAGAGAGAGAGAAAGTCAGAGGAAAGGGAGAAAGAGAGAGGACCAAGTAACCAAGTGGTTTCCATTGTCTAATCTGTCACAATTCCCAGCAGGAGAGCTGAAAGATGTCTAGGATCTGTTACAATGCCCAGATGCATTACATGTGATTATTTACGATGTATTAATCACAAGTCAAAATGAATAATTCAAGTCATCACGAGTCGGAAATAAACCGGCATTACCGTGTCATGTGATCCCGTACATTGAGCTAGACAGTGTTTTGTTTTTGAAAGGGGCCAGGGGATGATTATATGTGGTAATTTTGTGGCGTGTTTGTGCTAGAAGATTCCGGGTGAGATTTGGGGTGTCTGCTTGAGACGGAACAGCTGGGCAAATGAGTCTGTCGAGCAGCATGGGGTATTTGGGTCACCTCTCTCAAAGGCGAGATGGGGAGAGAGTGCGATTGCTATGGGGAAGCGAGTGGGAGGGATTAAGAACATATGGAGTTGTGATTGTGTGGATTAAGCAGGTGTTCTGAAGAATAGCACATGGCTAAACAATAACAACACACACACACACATACTTACAAACAAATACAGACATATATATTTTTTCCATTCATCTTTACCTTTCAGAGAGGTGAAAATGACATCACGTGCTACTACACCAGGCTGTCTTAAGCTGACTGGTTTATGGAGATTGCGGTCGAGAGTATATATTTGTTTGTCTGTTTGTTGGAGCGCATGTGACTATGTGTTTGTGTGTGTGTGTGTCTGTGTGTGTCTAAAGGTAGTCTATGTATGCTTGAGTGACTGTTCTCTAGCTTTTCTGAAAATGGAAAGTCTCACGCCACATGAAAAAAAGATTGAAAAGATTGAGACAGGCCAACACATTGACGCGTGTGCGCCGTTCCCATGCACGCTCTCGCGGCTTCACCCCCCCGTGTGACATAGACGGGGCTGGTGAAATAATGCGAGTGTGAGTGTGAGCATAGCGGTGAGTCCCCCAATGCGTCGCGAGCCTGCCTGCCACTCCGTCTACACACAGCCGTGACAGACGTCGGCGTGGTAAACGGGGCTGAGGCCACTGGGGGATCGGCTGAAATGGGACCATCCAGACAGAAAGTCGCCTCGGGCACAACGCAACACCACCACTCTAATATTGGAAACAGAGGCGGACCAGAGCAGGAGAGAGAGAGAGAGAGAGAGAGAGAGAGAGAGAGAAAGAGAGGGGGATAGAGACGACGAGGGAGAGGGCAAGGAAGGACTGTATCAATTTACATGGAGGGACCGGGGGAGAAGCAGTGGGAATAGTGATTGAGTGAGCAAGAGCATCCCTGCTATCTTCACCCCCCCCACACAAAAACGCAGCGTACGGAACATATCTGGCATCGCAAGGTGTCACGTGAGATACAGGAGTGAAAAAGTCTTGGCATTATCGGAGGCCACTGGTGCAGCAGGTAGTCCATTCTCCTGATGGCACACGGAAGATAATGTTGCCGTGAGGCTTATCAATCACACCGCGGCCATAGAGTCTGCCGTGCGGTTGTGGGGAATGTGAGATTTGAAATGCAGAATGGACACAGAAATCAGGTAGATGGGCGGAATGGTGACTGCGAGAACGGAAGCATGGGAGGGTGTTCGAATCCATGAAAAACAAGCGGGGGACCCGCATGTCTTTGTTATCTATATCAGGAAAAAAGCATTACCTGGTGCCTGCTGCCACAGATTATTACCATCATTCCTCTCCTCATGATGGATATTTGAAAGTTACAAATGATTCATGTCTGTCCAGCCAACCACCCATCCATTTGTTCATCCTACAATTTTCCTATATAAGAGCCCAATTCATTGTGCGGGATATCTGTATTACGCTGATAAATGTTTTATGTACGCTGCACAATGTCAATGTGTCTTTTTTGCCAGAAATGGACGGAATACACTGACAGCTGAAGGAAGGAAATATGCCCAATAGGATGTGACAGAGGAAACATGAGTGACAGTAAAAAGCAGCCGCACTGGGCCTGCATCAGCAGTCTGTTATCAGAGCGTAATCTGGAGTGGGATCAAGTCTTCAGAAAAGCAAAATGACAGGCTCGTCTGAACCGACGCTAAATCATGCTGCTCCAAATCCCAAATGGCCACTAAAGCGCGCTACCGTGTCAGAACCTGTTGCCACAGAACTCATTTGGCTCAATGTCTCTTGCTACAGAATCACAGATTAAAAATAAATCCTGAAGGCATTAACTGCCGAGGACAAGAAAAAAATTTCTACAAACGTAGAGGAGGGAAACAGGGACACGTTACGGAGGAAGAAGAAGAAAAAGGACAGAGAGGAAGAGATGTTAAGGGGGGAAATAACGACTGACGAACGACTAACTGAACATCGCGCAGAGAAAGTGTTTTTTCACTGGTGCACAAACAGAGGCAGTCAGTGCAGCTGTGCTTATATCTGTGTGGAATAAACCCATGACATTGCCAGCACGAAAGTATAATTTCGTTCTGTACTTTAAAAACAGCCTGACACAGAATAGGATTTATTTTTTTCATTTCAGTGATTTTCGTCTCATTTCAAATATCCTTCTATTTCCTTTTAGTGTCTGTCAGATGTCATCTGAAAAGAATGATGCAATATGATTGAGTTGACTTTTAACTTCGTGTTTGTCATTTTCCAGGGAGGTAGGGGGCCTTTGATATCTCCAGTGCTGTCTGGTAAATGATTACTGTTTGATGCTATGGATGCCTGCATTAATCTATAATCCTGTTGGTGCATGTCTTTACTCTATCCCCTGTCGTTATTTGAAAACAAGTTTTATAATGCATAAAGGTCATGGCTTTGTTTAGTACTACCCTGTGTGTTTTTGTTATTCTCAAATCGGGCTTAAATTGTCTCATAGCTATTCTTCTTTCAGGTCATACGACTTTATTCTTGTTTAGTGTGTATTTGTGTAACTATGTGTAAGTGCTCCAGCTTCTGTGGGTAAGTGTGTGTGTGTGTGTGTGTGTGTGTGTGTGTGTGTGCACCAACACACACGTAGAGCATCCACGTCCACCTGCATGCCTTAGCCTGTTCCTCCTGCTATGATGAGAGCAAAACTCAATATCGCCCCAAGCATAGATTCAGTTTCAAGGCAGCACAAATACTGATGAAATGTCAACTGTAGCCACCGTACGTCGCTAAGGACAAAACCATCTAATGCATTCTGTAGATGTTTTGTGTGTGTGTGTGTCTGTGTATATGTCTGTGTGTATGTCTGTTTGTGTGTGCCGTACTCCTGTGCCTTGTGTTTGATATGTTTTGTGCAGGTTTGAATAACATTCTGTTGGTTTGTACTGACATTTAAGGGTGATATCAAAGCTGTGTCTATCCCTGAACACTCAAGGCACTCTCCTCTCATTCTGTTTATCTCTCTCCCTCTCCTTCTCTCTCCCTCTCCTTCTCTCTCGCTCCCTCTTCATCCTCTCACTGTCACCCTCCTGCTCCCTCCGCACATGCCCTGCATGAAGAACATGGCTGCTGATTGAGTCGCATTTTCTCTCTGGCTTCTTTGTGGCCTCTGTTTCACTGAGCCTCTCCTGCAGCCCTTCCCTCCTTCCCTCCCTCTCTCTCTCTCTCTCTCTCTCTCTCCGCTTTCTCCCCTCTCTCTCTCTCTCTCTCTCTCCGCTTTCTCCTCTCTCTCTCTCTCTCTCCGCTTTCTCCCCTCTCTCTCCCAGCTCTGCAGCACATTTATACCACAGCATTTCATAATCTCACTCTTCCTTAGATTCAATAAACCCGTTTCATCTCCAGCTCTCCATCCATCCCCACTTCATTCTTCCATTTCATCTGTCTCTCGCTGAGCTCCGCCTCTCCTCTCCTCTCCGCTCCTCTCTTTGCTCATTTCATTTGGTGCGCAACACAAGCTACCCCCCCCCTCCCTCTCTTTTTCATCTCACTCCCTCCTTCTTTATCTCTCTCTCTCTCTCTCTCTCTCAGTCTTTCTTTCTCACTCTTTCTCTTTCCCATTCTATGTGGTCTCCCACAATGTTCTTTTAATCCCCCTGCTTTCACTGTCCCTTTCTCCTTTAGCTGATGAAAGCCTCGGAGATACAATTCTGCAATGTTTCTCCGCCCTTTGAACAAAAATAATGTTTCCCGCAGATTAAATGCCAATCCCTAACAAAACACCCACCAGTGTCATCTCCCTCGCAGTCAATACATCGCCACACCGTACACTCCACGGCAACAAAAAAAGAACACTCAAGTGCCAGGCCTTCTGTCGCCACGTGCCATTTCATGTGAAAAGGGTGCCTGGGAAATTGTAAATGATAAGATGGGTTTCATTCCAGTAATTGACAGGTTCTGCTGTTTGGGGCGGTGAGGGTGCACTCCACCTAATCTGAGAGGCAGGACAAAGACACGCTGCCCTTTTCAAGCCGAGGAAGAAGTTGCGGACTGTCACCCGGCTGGATAAAGGTAAGCCCACATGAGTATCTGCTTTGGCTGTAGGGGTTCAGTAAGTGAGGGTTCTTACCTCTCTCTCTCTTTCTCGCTCTTTCTCAATTGCTGGCTCTCCGGAGAAGTGGATCAGGCGCAGACTAGGAACAGCAGGGATCCTATTCAGGCTCGCAGAAGGTCAAACTCCCACCCAGCTGGGGGCTTTGGCCTTCAACCTCGTTCTGTGTAAAGGCCTCCCATAGGAGGAGGTTTGATGGGGGTGGGGGGGCGGTGCGGCTGGGTGTCAAATGTGGGATGGGATGCGCTTTGGGGCCTATCCCAGGAGAACACCTGCCCAAAGCTCTTCCTCTTCTCTTCTCACAGCCTCGTCCCAGTCGAGGAAGACATGACGTGCGCTTCCAGAACAGCACCTCATTTTACCCCCACCCCACCCCTTTGCCTCCGCGACCAGGATTTGACCGTGTCCACGATTGATGGATGGGGTTTGCAAGGGGGTAAATGGGTTCAGGTCAGGTTCCAGCCACAGGCCAATAGTCTGATAGACTACCAAACAACAAACCCCAGGAAGGGTTTCAGTTTTCTTTTTCAGACAGATGGGAACATGGCAGGATTTACAACTTTGCTGCCCCAATCCAGAGCTGTAATTTTAAAACCAGTGAGCTAGAGGAACAGTAATGGCTCTCTCATGGCACACTCCTTGATATTCAGAGCACACAAAGAGAATTTATGCCATTTCTTGTACCATTACGCCATTGTCTGGTCATGGTCCTCTCCGTGCTGAGACATTACCTACTTTGCTTTTTTCTTAGTAAAAAAAAAAAAAAAAAAAAAAAAAAAAAAAAAACTCTGAAAAAAAAGACTTTATTTTGACATCAGCAGATATTGAGTCCAAGTCCTTTGTTTGGCGATGCTGTGCCGAGAAAATATTTTTCTTTCTTTATTCAGTCAATCTTGCTGGTGCCAAGGAGCTGTGGAGGGAGACAGAGGCAAAGATATTAGTGACAAAGCCTTTACAAACACACAGCATTTGCAGCTTCAGCAAAGGACTGTTTAAAAAGGAAGACGTACTAACAATGGCGTTTGCCTCTTGGCTTTGGGGCGACAGATGCTGTCCCCTGCCGTACTAATACGGACGATAGAAAGAAAAGCGAAACGTAAATAGATGCTGTCACTGCCATTGTTGTGGGGAAAATGATTCTTCTTCTTGAAGATTATGGCTGTTCAAATTCAAATCCAGTACCCGGGAGATAAGGGTTGAAATACCTAACGAGACGTACGGGAGGTGAAGCTACGGCTGGCAGAGGGCAGAGCCACGGGGTTCACAGGCAGTGACAGGTTGGAGTAGAGTGTGATGAGCGGGGAGTGGAAAAACAATATAATCACACCTGCCCGGGTGGACTGCTGTTTAACCTCCATCCCCGGCATTAGCCGGCAGAGCAGGCGCTCGTCCCAGAGCGGGGGCAGCAGTTTGGCAGTGGCTTTCGTCAATACCAGATTGATTTATCACGGAGGGGCCCAATGTCCTCCACTGCCGTCTCCAGACACCCCTACTCCACCCTGCAACCCCCCCCCGCCCCCCCCCCCCCCCCCCCCCCCCCCCCCCCCCCCCCCCCCCCCCCCCCCCACCAACCTTGCCCATTGCTCTGGTTTCCAGGCACAGAGCCTGATGGTCAGTGTGAAGGATATTGCTGACAGATAAATAACTCACTCAGCTGACAGCCATGATACAACCAAATTACAGGCCAATGCATTCCCTGACAGTAGCAGTCCCGGCCACGATAGCTGATCTCGCAGGCCCCACTGACGGGAAGAGATAGCACAATGAAAAGCGTAGCATTGCATCTGATCGACCCACACACAGTCGCACACACACACACACACAGACACACACACACACAGTACTGCATAATGCAAACACAGAGAGCCTTTGGGGGCTGGAGCCCACGTTGGCGGGTGGCTGAGGATGTGTGCATGCGTGTCCAAAAACGATGGCGTGCCGTTTGCGATTGAT
>NC_045159.1:25505104-25630104 GCF_900700415.2 Clupea harengus
TGGTAAGTATCTGTAGTATATATATAATAACCTGTTTTGTGTGAATGTGAAACAATAGCAACCATTCTTTAATGTCTTATGTCATCCAGTTCCTGAATTAATGCATCTCTAATTTGAATCCATTCATCTGCTGACCGGCTCTAAGAAGGGAATTTTTAATTAATTCTCAACAAATGTCAGACAAAGACAAAACCTAGCCCTTTGTCTGAGCAGCACAAAACCCATCCCCTGTGTAATCTGTTCTTCTTCAAAAGTCCTGTCCTGAATATCTGAAACATAGTCTGTGGCTGTTTTTCCGATTCCTGAAAGATGCACTTTCAAGGACCAGAGTGGTATAATGCAACAATGCCTATAGCATGCTTATTTGATCTAAGCATGTGGTCTCTGCATAAACATGAACTAATTGGGACAAACATCTAAGGACAGAGACCAAGAGACCAGACATTTTCCTATTTTAGCCCTCTTTCTAGGGGTGGTCCTAATCCAGTTGCCCTTGGAGCTTGCCTGCAGCAGGTTCTGGAATTGTTAGCGTCAGTCACACTCATTTCATTCTGTAGCATTACATCCTGTTTCACAGTACAGTTCCCCTCACATGATGTGAACAAAATGTTATCTCGGGATTGGTAATGGGAAAATGGTGAACACACCGACGTCTATGCATGTACAGTGTGTGTGTGTGTGTGTGTGTGTGACGTGTGTGTGTGTGTGTGTGCGCTTTAACACAAGCTCACACAGGTCACACAGACAAGTGAGAGGGTAACTGCAGAGTGGTTGTATGGCTAATGGTCATATCTTGTACCTGAATGTCTTGTGCGGTAGAATTGGCACACGGCTACTCTGGCGCTGGCATGGCCAATGTGCCCCACTGGCTGCCAGCTGTCACCATGTGAGGAAGCGGTTCAGCAAAGGAAAGGGACAGAGCGGGGTGAGGACACAACATCTACATCTCTCACTCTCTCTATCTCCTTCCCTCCCTCCCTCTCTCTCTCTCTCTCTGTCTCTCTTTCTCTCTCTCTTTCTCTCTCTCTCTGTCTGCACTGTTATTCTTTGCTGATGACATAAGCAACATTGCTGCTCTGGATAGAGGCCATGTGAGAAGTGAGAAGATAAACATCAGAAGGATTGTGATAGGGAAGATGAGGGGGAGAGATACAGTAAACAGAAGCCGGGGAGAAACGGAGAGAGAAAACCTCTTTCAACATGAAAGTGCCAAGGCTAGTATAAAGCACTGGGATATTAGTATGCGGTTTATGTGCCTCTTTTATGCATGAAGCCTCGTCTCCGCTCAAAGATACTATAATGGGAGGCAATTAAGCACACATTTGCATCTTTGTATTTCCAAAGACTGCTGATTGACCCACAATTAGGCAGCCATATTCGTGTTAGCTCGCACAATAAAAGGGGGCGAGGGACAATGCTTTTGTCTCACATAACCTGCAGTCTGATGACCCTCACCTCATCTGCCATGACAGTAGCTGAAAAACACAGAAGTCACCAAGTGCTGGAGGGCAGTACAAATGTGTCTGCCTGCTCGGGGAAGGGCAAGGAAGCTAAATGCACAGGTAGAGGGAAAACCTTCACGCACCGCATTTTACAGGCATGGCTTGAGTGCACTGCCTCCACCCGAGGAATAAATTGATCTCTTACACTGGTGCATGTCTCGCCACCATACACGGCAGAGAGAGAGAGAAGAGAGAGAGAGAGAGAGAGAGAGAGAGAGAGAGAGAAAAAGAGAGAGAGGCTTGTTTTATTTCTATAAGTCATTCCCAATGCAAGGAATTAATAAAGACGAGCCTTTGTGGAGAACCCATCAATGATGCATGGTGGGGGCCTCTATGCACAGGGAATACACTGTGGGACAGGAGAGGATAGGAGAGGAGAAGAGAAGAGAGGAGAAGAGAGGAGAGGAGAGGAGAAGAGAGGAGAAGAGAGGAGAAGAGAGGAGAGGAGAGGAGAGAAGAGAGGAGAGGAGAAGAGAGGAGAGGAGAAGAGAAGAGAAGAGAAGAGAGGAGAAGAGAGGAGAGGAGAAGAGAAGAGAAGAGAAGAGAGGAGAAGAGAAGAGAGGAGAGGAGAGGAGAGGAGAGGAGAGGAGAGGAGAGGAGAAGAGAAGAGAAGAGAGGAGAGGAGAGAAGAGAAGAGAGGAGAAGAGAGAGAAGAGAAGAGAAGAGAAGAGAGGAGAAGAGAGGAGAGGAGAGGAGAAGAGAGGAGAAGAGAGGAGAGGAGAAGAGAGGAGAGGAGAAGAGAAGAGAAGAGAAGAGAGGAGAAGAGAGGAGAGGAGAAGAGAAGAGAAGAGAAGAGAGGAGAAGAGAAGAGAGGAGAGGAGAGGAGAGGAGAGGAGAGGAGAGGAGAGGAGAGGAGAGAGAAGAGAAGAGAAGAGGAGAGGAGAGAGAGAAGAGGAGAGGAAGAGAGAGAGGAGAGGAGAAGAGAGGAGAAGAGAGGAGAAGAGAGGAGAGGAGAGGAGAGAAGAGAGGAGAGGAGAGGAGAGGAGAAGAGAGGAGAGGAGAAGAGAGGAGAAGAGAGGAGAAGAGAGGAGAGGAGAGGAGAAGAGAGGAGAAGAGAGGAGAGGAGAAGAGAGGAGAGGAGAAGAGAAGAGAAGAGAAGAGAGGAGAAGAGAGGAGAGGAGAAGAGAAGAGAAGAGAGGAGAAGAGAAGAGAGGAGAGGAGAGGAGAGGAGAGGAGAGGAGAGGAGAGGAGAAGAGAAGAGAAGAGAGGAGAGGAGAGAAGAGAAGAGGAGAAGAGAAGAGAAGAGAAGAGAAGAGAAGAGGAGAGGAGAGAAGAGAAGAGAAGAGAGGAGAGGAGAGGAGAGAAGAGAGGAGAGGAGAGGAGAGGAGAAGAGAGGAGAGGAGAAGAGAGGAGAAGAGAAGAGAGAGGAGAGGAGAGGAGAGGAGAAGAGAAGAGAGGAGGAGAGGAGAGGAGAGGAGAGGAGAAGAGAGAAGAGAGGAGAGGAGAGGAGAGGAGAGGAGAGGAGAAGAGAAGAGAGAGAAGAGAAGAGAAGAGAAGAGAAGAGAGGAGAGGAGAGGAGAGGAGAGGAGAGGAGAGGAGAAGAGAAGAGAAGAGAAGAGAAAAGAGGAGAAGAGAAGAGAAGAGAAGAGAAAAGAGGAGAAGAGAGGAGAAGAGAAGAGAAGAGAAGAGAAAAGAGGAGAGGAGTGGAGAAGAGAAGAGAAGAGAAGAGAAGAGAAGAGAAGAGAAGAGAGGAGAGGAGAGGAGAGGAGAGGGAGATGGTGAAGCATGCGGAGGAAGAGACAGACAGGGAGAGGTAATGGATAGGGGGAATGGGAATGAGAGGGAGTGGCGGACGAAGGCGGGTCCCCCACTTGCAATCACACCGCACGTTCACTGCAACCGTCCCTCGATGTTACCATGGATGGAAACATGTTGCAGCCCTTGGATGGCACAACCCAGGGGAATCACATGAGAAAGCGTGCAGACAGGAAAGAATCTCAATATTGATTGAGCATGAGCAAAATTGTCTATTGACTAAATTCAGTTTTTTGTAGCTCTTGAAACGAGTATAGTGATCTTCAGCAATAAGGGCCTGTTAACTACTTGCCCTTTTGAACCAAACCAGGGCAGAGGAAACACTTTAAACCAGAAGGGTATGACAAGATGTCCTTTTAGTAAGTCAGCATTCAGGAGACAAATTCAAATGTGATATGAAAATAGGAGCACCAGGATATGATATGATATGATACCCAGGATTCAGGACTCTGTCTCTGCAGATAGCTTTGGGAGCACAGTCGCTGTTGGGCCATGTTGTCATCAAATTTAGGTGGCTAACTTTACCGGAGGAGTCGGCCAGAACGTTTCATCATGCCTGGATCCTTTCCCAATTCTGTAAGCTCAGCATGCAGGACTGTCCCAAGGCTAGGATTCTACTAAGGGGCCATTAGGAATAATCCATCTATGTGATGTGTCGTGCCAAACACGGCCAGTGAGAGCTATATTGTAGTCTTCAAAGCATGAGTCCTTATCTGAAAGGGTACATGTGTGTGTGTGTGTGTGTGTGTGTGTGTGTGTGTGTGTGTGTGTGTGTTTGTGTGTGTGTATGTGTGTGCGTGCGTGCGTGTGTGTGTGTGAGTACAATCACAATGTCTGTGGCATTCAAAGTGTGCTGTGTGAAACACTAAATGGTAGGGCTTTAATAAAAACACAGTTGTTGTTGCTCAAAAGGGCAGACAGCACTGCACACTAGAGGCAGGACCAGGACCATAGAGCCAGCACTCCGAGTCAGAGTCAGCCAGAACATCCTAAGCCCAAGGCCTCAGACCTAGTCACTTCTGCAGTACAAACTCTCTTCATTGATTGATGCTGACACCAATGAAAAGTCTATTCCTCAAGCAACCAACATGATGTGACCCGCCATTGTCAGCCCGTGGGCCATGGTTCTGAGTCTGAAGTGGAAGGCAATGCCAGCAGCATTATCAATACGAACACGACCAGGCTATGCCTTCTATCGCTACCAGATTAGTTCTGCCCTTATATATTGCCGACATGCCGCATTAATGAACCGACTTGCACATCTACCGAGCAGTCTACCAAACGAACGACACGTTGTTACGCGCGAGTAACTTGTAGCCTACAAAACTGCAAGTGGATATCTTAACCTGTTCGAATAAGCGTCAGACCTTTTGTTTGAAATGACAGCCAAACCCTTTTCATCTGAGCCAAAACATTTGCATGTTAAGGTCTACGTATTTCATATATTTCTCTTAACCAACGTTTAACATTGACTGCATAACCTGTGTGAGGCAAGTCCTAGCCTAGTCGTGTGTCAAACTGCCTACAGAATCAGTGCCCAACTGGGATTTCAGGCGACACGCATTTTCACATTTGACTTTCAATTAACATAGCCTATGCTTTTATAGGTTTATCGGTCAACAGGGAAATGCCCACTACAGTGAACTGCCACTGAGCTGTCACTAAAACAGAGGGGGAAACGCTGCAGTAGCTTGTAAAATAACGGCATTATATCTAAAATTGCATGATACCAGAATCTCGTATTTCCAGCAGGGTATGCGAGTCTCCCCGTATACCCTCTGCATCATTTCGTGTGCTCTAAAAAGCACCATGCATGCACTTTCGAACAACCATTCATGGCTGTAACACATTACACATTATTTTAAAATATAGATTAAACAAAAACCGTACTGGCCCAATGACTTAAAATGTTCACCTTACCTTCTTTATACGCTGCGAACCATATCTTCCTTGCTTGCCGTAACCGCTTTCTCCCAGCGTTTTTGTACAATTGACAACTTCCCCGCTATCACATAACCTAAATATCAGGGAATCTGAGACTACTACTCGTTGTTTCACATTAAGCATAGCCAATGTTATTTTGGTCCGATGTGTCCGTCAATCAGTCATCATCACTGTAATCATGAGCCAGTTCGTCTCTCTCTTGCGCTGTCTCTCGCTCCTCTCCGTTCCGCCAACTGTCCAATCCACCTTCTCGTTTTTTTTCCTCAGTTTCTCCTCCACCCCACTACGTAACTATAAAATCTACTAAATGTATCACACATCCGTAGTTGGATAATGGGAAAGCGGGTAAAATAACTTGCTCGCTGCGGTTGGTCCCATTCCCCTTATCGTTTAATTTCCCCCGGTTTTTTTTCTCACTTCGAATACATAATTTACACTGGGTCCGGACGTTCTTTATTGTCTGAAAACGTGTCAGCTCAATTCGTCCGTCATCTCTCTGAGCTGTCGCTTGCCGCTCCAGTGTCCCTGAATGTGTCGGGTGAGGATATGAGAGGAGAGACGAATAAAAGATGGGGAGTGGTAAAGGAAAAGAGGGAGAACGATTTGGCCATTGTTGGGGTAGGATAGGGGAGGGGGGCAATGCAGAGGGGTGACTTTTCCCAGTCAGCGCTGGAAGAAGAGCGTCTTTGTTATAATTCAGTGCTTCAATTAAGATGTGACTTGTTAATAGACAATAGACAAAGTCTCTCTCTCGCCCTCTCTCACTCGCCCAGTGTGTGTGTGTGTGTGTATGACAGTGTTTTAAATTAAATAATTATTCATACTCTGACTTGCAAGTCCAGTATTTAAGAGAGAAACCAAGACCGCGAACTTTGTAACAGACTAAACAGAATCTTCATAAAGTAAGGATTATTTACACTGAAATGTAAAACCTACACTATTTTTTTCCCCTCTGAGATTGTATTCAGTACCATGTACGTGAGTATTTCCAGTATATGATGACATAAATGAGAACTGTGATGACAAAAAAAAAACCATACAATTTCTGTTATATTCAGATATACTTTAAAAGAAAGCTTAATCACATTACTACATGGAATTACTACAGAAGGGGCCTGCAACATGCCAGAGTATAAAAGTTTGTGATAATTATGACATATATTAATAGTATTGGATCTGCATAGAGGACAATATGAGTCAGACAGACAGGGCATGAAAACCCTATTAGTCACTATTACTTTAGTGTCATCTGCATACAGAAGAATCATCTTTGAGCCTGCACTCATACTGTCGCACAAACTCACACATACAAATACAATAATTTGTCTCCAAATAGTGGTAGTCACTATTGTCTTTGGTGCGGTGAAAAGTTACACACTATTTTTCAGCTTTTCATGCCAATCTTGTTATTATGTTGACAGACAATGTACATATTATCAGAATGCAGTCTGTGACCTGTCAATTAATTGCATACACTCATGCACAGCCACCTACTCCGCGCTGTTTCAGTGAGAGTCCAACTCTATAATATGAAACATGTTGAGCAGGTAAGAAACCTCCCAAAGAAAATTAATAATTGAGTGCGTGAATGCATTAGAATCTAAAATATGTCGTGTCCTTGTGTAGCATATGTGCTCATCACTCTACGGGGAGATCAGGTTGTTTAAGATGCAGAGAAGTAATAATTAACCAATAGCACTCAAGCCTCTCTATATGTGCTTTGGGATTGTAATTATAATTTAACACACCCCCTCCTCAGTAATCTCACATTAATGTTGCTCTTAATTCCTGTTACCATAGAAAGTCACTCATGCATAGGTCAAGCATCACAGCACAGAAAGACCAGGAACTATATACTGAATACAGTAAATCAGTAAAACACCACTCCCTCTATTACAACTGCCATCACGGTTCATAAGCATCTAGTCCTGAATTTCCATAGGCTGAAATGGAGGAGAGTAATGGAGGCGGAGGGCAAAGTTTACAGTCAAAACGCTTCAGTTCCTTTCCTGTCAGGGCAACCAATAAATGTAATGACTGGTATGAACAATTAGAGAAGTTTTTAATAGCTGGTAGGGACCACAGAAGACCAGTCGGGAGGCATGAGCTGAGAAAAAATGGCGAGAGAGAGAAAGAGAGAGAGAGAGAGAGAGAGAGAGCAGGATATTTCAAATATTACATAAAGCGTTTGGGGGAATATCTCCCTGGGAATACAAGACAGGAGCATGTTGAGAAAGCACTTGAGAGAGAGAAGATGCATCAGAGGGATTTCAGCGCCACTAAAGAAACCTGTTCCCTTTGATCTGCCTCTCCCTTAGTTCTCCCTTCCTGGTGTGGCGTACCATCTCAAACACCTGGAAAGTCAACGCGTGGGCATACATCCTAATATTCCAAAAGGTCTCTTCAAATTAGATGAGGACTAACCCATTTGTCCATTTCTTTTTTTTTTTACGAGACAATTAATGTGGCAATTACCATCACACACACACATTCCCCTGGCATGGTTTTTATTCATTCTGTTGGCCCAACACACCATAAAACCTCAGCACAAGCAACTCAATGTGTATCGCTGGGCAGCCAAACCCCCCCCAGCACCAAGCCCTACTTGCTCCACATTGGGCAGATTGTATTTCTTTGCCTGCGGTCCCAGCATCCTCACTCACCATCCCCAACCACGTCCACCAATCCCACCCTTGTTTCAGATTTGTCAGTCAATTTCTTTCCCCGGCAACTCTATTGTGCTTTTTTTTTTGCTTGTTTTCTTTACACGTGTCTTGGCATTTAAAGCACTTTTCCCACTTTGCCAATACACATAGTCTGTCAGTGCAGAAGGGCTGGTGAGAGGTGTTAGTGGAGACAGATAAAGCTATCATCCTCCCCTCCATAATTAACTCGGTTTCGGTAACTAGCCTTCGGGCTTTTTTTGTTGCCATGGTTACCCCCCTGTCCACAAGTTTTTTTCATCCGTGTCTCTGACAGTGTATGGGCTTGGACGCTCTCCTTCTGACCCTACCACTCCCTTTTGATTTTTGACATTCTCCCCACTTGTCTCTCGCTCTCCCTCCCTCACTCTCTTTCTCCCTCATTCTCTGTCTATCTCTCTCCCACACACATGCGCGCACACACACACACCCACACACACGTCACGCATACACTCACAAGCCATCTGAGCACTGTAATATCAATTCTGGGCACATCAAAACTTAAAAAGCTGGCTCTGGCTTTCTTGCAGTCTGAAATGGTTCCAAAGCTTTAGCAGGTCATTTTCAAACCCGTGGAATCACATGCTTGGGCCTGTTCCTCTCCACATGAGCTCTCTGAACCGTCGGAAAATAACACGGCGACTGCCATAACTCCTCCACGGCTCTGAGGACCATAAAGTCCGGGACACGCGTTTAATATCATGCACACTCCTTGTGTTGTCTGCATTATCCAATCAACCGGCACCTATCCTTTATTAATGTCATCCTCTCCGTGCACAGCAGGGGACAGGGGGTTTGGGGTGGGGGGTGGGGGGGGGGGGGGGGGGGGGTGCGGGGGAATGCCCTCTTACACGGGGCCTTGCCAGACTGAGCAGCTCTCTCGTGGGAGTGTGGTTGATGGGCTCCAGTTTGTAGCCTGACAAGTAGCCTTGTACCCCGTGCAAAGGGGAATCAACTTAACACAGATCAGTGTCTCCCACTGGGCTATTTGTGTCTTTTTGTGGAGAATAGCAGGTCTAATCAGGGGCTCACATCACATCAGTGGCTTAATACGGCCGTTTATGTCACTCTCGCTAAAGGATCCTGCCAGTGTTTTGGCCACTCTGTGTGTCTCGGAGTATTTGAGTTTTCCTTTTCACTGAGTTTTTATTCAATTTCTATTTAATTCTGCGGGTCCCCTGAGAGAAGGAGAGGGCAGCCATCTCCTGCAGGGTCTCCCTTCTACTCCTCTCCGTCTCCTGCAGGGTCTCCCTTCTCCTCCTCTCCATCTCCTGCAGGGTCTCCCTTCACCTCCCCACTTATGATCTGCTACCCCTACAGTACCCATACCTGGTGCCTCGATGAATCACCTTCACCACACCATAACAAATGAAGGCACAGACACACACACACACACACACACACACACACACAGACACACACACACACGCACACGCACACGCACACGCACACGCACACGCACACGCACACGCACACACACACACACACACAAACACACACACACACACACAGACACACATACACACACGCACACGCACACGCACACACACACACACACGCACACACACGCACACGCACACACACACACACACACACACACACATGCATACTGTTTTTCAGTCGTGAGAACATGAGGGAAATGAGGCTAGAGGGATCAAGGACAGACGTGCTTAAAGACAAGAGTGAAGAGTGAAGAGTGAAGCCCAATGATGTGGAAAGGCTACTTCAGTGTGGCGTGGAATTTAAAACGTATGATCCGTTTATTTCACTCCATATTTTTGGGCTGCGGTAAAACTGCGGGTAACTGAACCTGTGTTTACCGAATCAGCGGACACCGGGGGGTGTGTGCCCATGTTTGGCCATGTGTGGCCCGGCGTGCGCATCAGCATTTCACGCCTTTATCCTGGAACTGTGCATCAGCATCTTCTTTTCTGTGCACGCTTGGTTAATTTATGGCCGCCGGGAGAGCTGTGTAAATATTCATTCATTTCTTGCGAGTTGACTCCGCGCCTCGGTAGGGAGTGTTAAGTGCCGGGCCTGTGCATTGATCAATACGAGTGATAAATCTTCACCACTAATCTCGACTCATCACAACCATCACTCACAGACCTCTCTTCTCTCTCCCCCCCCCCCCCCTTCGCAGGTCTTTTCCTCTCACCGTGCCCCGAGAGGCTCTTCTCATATTTTCTTGACCTGTCAAAACAAGAGATTAGTTTTTCCATGGGCCATTTTGTTTTGCAAACAGTGACCAAATGCTGTACACAGGCCAAGCAGAGGACACGCCGGAGTTCTGGTGGTGGCTCAGTTACATCTCAGGATGGCTCCAATATCAAGAAGCCCACCTCGGATACTCCACAGGCCTGCACTGACACCAGAACTCTCTCCTGCACCATGTACAGTGCATACCCATTTAGCTATTTACTCGCCGTTACAGCACTAACACTCATCATCTCATTCTGTCGGCTTAATATGCCGAGCAGCAGACAGTTATTACAGCCTGGCAGATTCACAAGCGTTTGTTTGATTTCGGCTGCTGGGAATTTTGTTCTTATTTGAGCTGGAAGGCTCAGGGGTGGGAATTGTGCTGGATTGGCAGAGCTTCAGTATTAGCTTGCTGAGAGGGGTCTCCAGGGAGGATCGGATGCTACTCTCTGTAGTGAGAGCAGGCAGGAGTTGTGAGCCGGCTGCTTCAGGAAACATCCAGTAATTGAATGCTGTCTTTCACGGGAGTGAAACAGCGGCTATCTGGCCGTTACAGAGAGGCTGCCGTTATTTTCCCCCATCTGTTTTTTCTTTTTGTTATTATTATTTTTTTATTTCACGCGCAGGATGGATTTACAGAGGAAGCTGAGATGAAGAGGTCTCATAGGCTTTGTGCTAGCACTCTCTCCCAGCATGCTGCTCTATGCTCTTTCCATCTCCGCAACGTTTCACAGCTGCTGCAAATAGGACCTGATGTAATTGTGCCTTAAATCATTAGTTTCCGTTATAGTCATTGAATACTGATAACGAAGATGATTGATATGATAATTTCTGTTTTGTTTATTGTGTACTCCTTTTGTTACTTGACACAATGGATTCATGCAAATGTGTTTTTCCCTTGCCGATGAAATCTTAATGAAACCAAACCTTTAGTGGCTCCTGACAGAGCATCTGAAAGAGTAAATTAATGGCTTGATGGAGGATGACTGACTCAAAGTAACAAATAAGTTTGAGAATGACCTTCGACTTAGACCTCAAAGCTAGGGCTGTATGCAGTGCTGTGATCTGGTTCTGCATGTCTCTGCTGGTGGGGCGCAAATTCATTTCGCTGTCTTTGTGGCAAAACTACACGGTCTTCCAGGGGAGGAAATGAAGTGATCGGGATGAGCACTCCACTAATGGTGAGAGGGGGAGGAAGGCTTCCTGAGGTGTACATGCCGCAGTGTGCGGGGTCCCATCGCAAGGTTACGCAAGACGGATGGCAAGCATCTCGTGTCGGGGCTTGCACTTGGTCTGACTGAAGTGTGTTGGAGTATGTTGTCAGATGAAGCACTTAGCGAGTCAGTGCCGCACACACGTCTGCTGTTTTGCCGTACGCTCTTTCACGAGGGTGTAAATGACGGCGAAAGAAATTGACAAATGGTTCGTGGATTTGTTTTGCAGAGCATCCCAGACACACAGCCCGTAGTGATGAAAATTAGTGAATTATGAATGAATAGGAACTTGAATTATACAGGTTGTCTTTCTTTTCACCTCTCATCCTCATCAATGTCTTTGCCGTCTCTCTCTCTCTCTCTCTCTCTCTTTCACTCTCTCTCTCTCTTTCACTCTGCTCTCCTTTCCTTCACTGTAAGTGTGTATCCATCTCTCTTACCATGGCTCTCCTGGGCTTTGCTGAGACTAGACAAGCAGAGAACCTTGGTGTTAATTATTGAGGGGCCCAGAGAGGAAGAAGATATAGACTGTAACTGATGGAGCAAGAGAAGGAAGGAGGGAGAGAGAGAGAGAAAGAGAGAGAGAGAGAAAGAGAGAGAGAGAGAGAGAGAAGTCAGCAAGAAATGAAGGATGGCCGATTCCAGAGCCAAACGACCTTACAAGTTGAACCTCTGAGGATAAAAGTGGCTTAAATTCAAATTGTATTTGTGTATTTGGTATGTGTGTATGTTAGGTGTGTGTGTCTGTGTGTGTGTGTTAGGTGTATGTGTGTGTGTGTGTGAGAGAGAGAGAGAGAGAGAGATGAAAAGAGAGTCCATACTCGGGTCAGCATGTCTATCCATCGCCTTTATAACCTGCAGTGTACGATAAGAGAGCATTTTGCTTTGGGCTTCTCCTTCACTGAATCTGGCTCATGATGGACTGCACAACTGTGTAATTGCCCAAGTACCCACAGCTGTCTATGGTGTATTGTAATGAGATTGATATTAATGAGCCCCTCTCTTCTGTCCAGGGACTGTCTACCTGGGAAACAGATGTGCAATAATTACTTCAGACCAATGGCTCCAAAAACACATCCTGACCACTGGGAAGTTGGATGACCGATCCGAAGCCCAAGCATTAAGGCTGTCAGAAGGTATCATTCACCAGCTTTTCAAAATGGCTGGCTTGTATTAGCAGCGCCCCCATCGGGTATTTTGTTTTGTTAGTCACGTTGTGACTGAGATTTTGATCTGTTTTGAAGCCAAATAAACATATACATAAACATTAGCACACACCATATGCCTGGTGTGTCAAGTCCCCTGAGGACGCGTGTTGCTGCAAAACAAATGTATGAACTCACTGGACTGTACGTCGCTTTGGGAATGCCCAGAGCCATAAAATTAAGAAAGAAAACATCTGCTGTGTGAATGAATAAGAATGCAACTGTGAAAAATATCACAGAGTCTACAGCATGAACCTTTCAGGCACTGTACCCTGAATATTAATGGTTTTGCTTCATTTGCAATCACCAGTGGAAATGAAGAATGGAGTCTACATGATGGAGTCAGCAGGGACTGTCCATGTTTTCTACCCCGCTGTGTGAACCGCCTCGCGACTCGTGGACGCCACCTGCCTTGGGATGGATATTAGCTCTGGGCCTGTTCACACCTGCTAACAAGCCAGTCGCCGCTTAAAGAGGTGTGGGCACGGGCAGGATGATGGTCCCTGAAGCCAAGCCCTATCTTTCTTTTCTTCTCTCTCTCTCTCTCTCTCTCTCTCTCTCTCTCTCTCTCTCTCACTCCTGTCTGTCTCTGACTCACCGTGTTACCCTGTGCACATCCTCTCCATCAAGTGAGCGCTGATGAGACAAGTAGTATGACAACTCTGTTGCTGTGCTCTCATCCTTCTCTCTCTCTCTCTCTCTCCCTCTCTCTCTCTCTCTCTCTCTCTCTCTTATTGACTCTTATTATTGACCACCTATCTCTGGCCCCAAAACCTCCTTCACTCTCCTTCATTATCACTCACAATCTCTCTCTCATCTTCTCCAGCGGCACATTTTCTCCGTCCCTGTTCTCAAACGTAATCTTCCTAGCCCACCTTCTCTCTCTCTCTCTCTCTCTCTCTCTCCCTCTCTCTCTCTCCCTCCCTCTCTCTCCCTCCCTCTGTGGTGGCGGCTGCCGTTGCTATCGCTCCATCCCCATGCAGGGCCATACTCCACGCTGGCCCTCATTAGCATGTGTCAGCCCCAACCCCTCCACATCATGTCTCTTACCCGGGCTGTCGCCATGGCGCCAATCAGGCCCGCCGTATCACTCCGCACCGTCAGTCAAGGCAGCGGAGCCTTTGATTGGCACGGAGAGGACCGTGGGGGTTTCTTTTGTTCCATCCAGCTTGTGGCGATGACTGATTGAGAGCGATGAAGCCTGTTTAGCTTATCCGTGATTTGAGTCGAAGCCATTGAAGTCTGTTTCTCAGGGAAAGGCAAGAAGAAATACAAATCAGGGACAGAACGTTACATTTCTTTCGTGACCTCTTTGAGTTCATGCGAAATTGAGAAATTTCGTCAGAACTGTGGAACAATATTTTAACATCGCAGTCCGCAGTAGCCCATCAGACGTTGTGGCTCATAGAATTTATTTTCAGTTCAGATTCGCAGAGCTAGTTAATGAGACACTTAAAAATAGTGCAGAGTAATTCTTGTTCTAATGCCACATTCTTCATCATAATGTTTAACCAGCAAACTGTCTTTGAGATCTAAACCACTTTCATTTCGCAAACACAAAGAATCTCTCAGTATTGACACAGCCTTGATTAAATGATGTATCTCAGTGTGTTTCTGGTAAAAACTCTTTTCATTGCAAAAGTTATACTCTTAGTAATACATGAGATTTTCAAAGTCAAACTTCAATGCTCTTATTTACATCAGCTTTACAGATAAACTACATTCCAAGGACTCTTACGCTCTGAAAAGATTAATGGCATTGTAATCCAAACAGTAATGGCATTTTAAAGTGCACATTGGCACCGTGCTCCATAATATGGCAGTTACGGGAATGACAAATTATTCTCACGCCTGATGGGCAATCAGAATGAGATAAAACACGCTCACCCTGGTGTCTGTAGACTTAGACACGTCGAGCAAGCCCCATAACGTCACGTCACACTGGTTTACACACTTCACACAGGTGTGAGGAGCTAATAAACCACACAGGGCTGGTCCGCACTGACAAGAAGACACCGCTAACCCATAGGGGGCCCAGTCTGTCCAAACGCATGTCTTTCATAATTTCTCTCTCCGCCAGCAGTCCTCTCTCTCCCTCTCTCCCTCTCTCCCAGTCATTCACACCTCTCTCTCTCTCTCTCTCTCTCTCTCTCTCTCTCTCTCTCTCAGTCTTTACACACACGCCCTCACTCACTCTCTCTATCTCTCTCACTTTCTCTCTTTCTCTCTCTCGGGAAGAACAGAAGGGATGGTATTGTTTTCTTTGGAGACACCAGAATGGAGGCCTTTTGCAGACTTGAATGAGAGGTCTCTGTACATGGTGTGCATGAAGGTCAATGACCAGTCTGTGCTGAGAAGGGTGAATAAATGAAGGTGGCCAGAAGTGTTTGGGCCAGAATACTTGCCAAGAGGTAGTTGGAGGTTGTTTTATGAACCTCCAACAATTTACAATGGAGGCTCGCTTACAAGGCTGTAGCCAGAAGCAGACACATGGGACACCTGAACCGGTAGGGATGGAATGTCCTTTTTAGGGGTGGATGAGACAGTTGACCATTTGTTTGTGTATTGCGAGATGGTTAAGGGGGCTCTTGGGTGGCTTGAGGGAAATAGTGTGGAAGGTTGAGGGAGGGTTTTTCTCTCATGACTTTTTTCATTAGTGGTCCCAGGGAAAAGGTTAGAGAAAAGCGCGAGGCTTGTCTGTTAAATTTCTCGCTGGGTTCAGCTAAGATGGCCATTATAGTGGGTTCAACTGACTCTGTAGAAGTTTTGGTGGCAGGCGGTATTAAAATCGGATATGGTTTTAATATCCAATCAGGTGTGGGGACTGTTGTGTGAAATCGGTGGTGATGGGCAGATGTTTTTTAAAGTGTGACAGGGAGGGGAGGATGTAGGCTTTGGGTGTGGGGAATTGGGATGTTTTATTGGTGAAGGAATGTGAGACAGTAAGGCAGTGGTTTAATAAAGGAGTGTTAAACCTAAAAAAAACTCTCTCTTTATTGCACACCCTCAGTCTCTCGGTCTTTCCTCATCCCTCTCTATCTCACCCCATCCCTCCCTCTCTCTCTCTCTCTCTCTCTCTAACCCTCTCTCACTCCAGCTCTGTCTCTCAGTGGGAGTGTGCAGTAATTATTCAGTCAGACTGTGTTTACAGATGCAAAAGCTCTTTAATTTATTCCAACGGTTAGCAGTAATTCCCCACTTTAATTTATAGCTCCCCCACCCCATAGGGAGAGTGAAAGGAGGGAGAGATGAGGACGAGAGCATGCATTACCTTATCGACCTACACCCAGAGCTTTGCAATCTGCACTTGCACACCAAACACGTTCACCAGACTCTCACTCTCTCTGCTCTATGTAGGCCAAAGGGTCTGTTTTTGTCTACTGAGTGATTTCTGCACGCTGGAAATCCAAAGGGTTAGAGTGAGATTTTTTTCAATTAAAACTTGGCTGTGGGAGCGAGCTCTGTGAAGAGGAACGTGTGAATTTGCTTTGACTGAAAAGCATTTGACCGGGGACGCGAAATCATGGGCTTTGCTGCAGACGGCACCACCGATCCGCAAGCTGCGATTTCGGGTGCATTACCGTCTCCTAATTATCTACTTTTTCAAAAAAGATAACTCTTCAGTCTACCAAATGGAAGCATTTACGTCTTTCCCAACCGCATAGGAATATGTGCTGGAGAGTGCTAGCTGACATGACGTTAGCAGGCCCCTCGTGCTGTCATTCATTTTGTGCTAATGGCTCATCGATAGGAGGCAGCGTAATTTCCAGTGTGACAGTCGACATAGAAGGCAGATGACATGTCAGGTGACATTATGAACCATATTTAGCAAAAATCTATTCATGCACACGGTGAGGGCTTTTTCACCAGTGGGGGGCAGGGGTGGGGGGGGAGCGTGGAGGGCAAAATCCAGGCTACGGTTAACTCTTAACGGCCTCTGAGTGTGCATCGCAAACCAACATTTTCATCGCAGACAGAATTTGCCTGGGGTGGGGGGGGGTCAAAGACATAGCAATAGTGTAGAGAAGAGAAGAGAGATGGCATACTGACATGCCAAACATGATCGATGTGACCTCCAGACAATCAATGACACTCTCTGGCTGCGCGTCAGTCTGGTCTTGAGCCCCGCCAGTTGAAGTTCTGCCCCGTGTGCACTCGGGCCCTCAGAGGTTCAATGTTTACGGCCGCCCGCACACGGCCGTTCAGCGTGAGGCCCCGACCGTGTCCCGTCTGGCCTCTAAGTGGGCCGGCTCCCTGTGAGGCCACCCTTTTAGCTGGCTTATAGAGTCAACAGAGAGGAGCTTCTCCTCAAGAAGCCCTGTGCATGTTGTGAGCATGATGCATGTTTTCACTGGCTCCCTCTGTGAGTGGTTGCATCCATTAAAGTAAGATCAAGGGTTTTCTCTCTCCCTCACTCTCTCTCTCCCTCTCTCTTCTCTCTCTCTCTCTCTCTCTCTCTCTCTCTCTCCTTCTCTCTTTCTCTCTCTCCCTGCCTTTGTGTTCGTGTGTGGCTATATGCATGTATGCATGCTTGCATTTATGGGTGTGTTTTTGTTTGCCTTTGTGTTTGGTTGCATTTGTATGTGTGTTTTGGTTGTGTTTGTGTGTGTGTGGTGTGTGTGGTGTGTGTGTGTGTGTGTGTGTGTGTGTGTGTGTGTGTGTGTGTGGGTGTGTGTTTCTGGCTATGAGTTATTGTGCACAATCTCCCGCCATGATTGCCTTGAAGCAATTCTCTCGGCTCTTCACAATTTTACCGTCACAATGTCTGTCTTTCATATCCTCGCGCTGGAGATGTCATGCTTACGGATTCGGCTTCGCTGCGATCCTTTTGTGTCTTTTTCTCGCGCCGTGAGACTGTGGTGAGACGCTGCCGTGAGCTGAGCGAGGGAGCAGAGGAGCGGTGGAAGGCCATGGGCGGTCTGAGAGTGGGCCTGGAGTCCTGGTGTGTGTGATGTCCCAGAATTGCTTGTAAACTGCAGGTGGTAGCTGGCTATGTGTGTGAGTGTTTGTGTGTGTGTGTTGTGAGTTTGTATTTGTGTGTGTGTGTGTGTGTGTGTGTGTGTGTGTAGGGGTGTGTGTGTGTGTGTGTGTGTGTGTGTGTGTGTGTGTGTGTCTGTGACTGAGAGAGAGAGTTTGTGTTAGTATTTGTGTGTGTGTGTGTGAGAGACTGAGAAAAAGAGCTTCTGTTAGTATATTTCTGTGTGTGTGTGTGTGTGAGAGAGTGAGAAAAAGAGCTTCTGTTAGTATCTTTCTGTGTGTGTGTGTGTGTGTGTGAGACTGAGAAAAAGAGCTTCTGTTAGTATCTTTCTGTGTGTGTGTGTGTGTGTGTGTGTGTTTGTTTGTGCCTCTGTGGCCACAGCAGAGATACGCAGAGCCACCGCGTGCACCGTGTGATGATAAAGATGCCCTGAACTGTGCGCAGGAGCAGCAAGCGGTGATGAGGGTTCACATGCACCATGGTGTGAGCTCACAGAAACCACTGCGCGATGCTGCCGCTGGAGCTGGAGCTGGAGCTGTCACTGCCGCTGCTACCGCGCCCGCCACTGCCACTGCCGCTGCCGCCCCGCGGAGCCACGTGGCAGAGATGAGACAGCAGCAGGAGCAGCAGCAGCAGCAGCGGCACTGGTCCTCAGAAGCCTTGAGGGGAGATAACGGTCTCAGAGGCGACCTGCTTACCAGCAGAAGAGTCCACCCACGGGTGGAGGCGCGGGTGATGATAAACAAACAGCGGGCAGCGTCAGCGGTGAGAGATAAGTCTGCGCTGCGCCCCCCCTCCACCACCAACCCCCTCGCCAATCCCTCCGTGCCAGTGCCTATCACCAGGCCACACTGCCCGCTGCGTTCTAATTAATATGAACTCAACTCCACACTGCCAAGAAGCCTAAAGCTGAATCTCTCTATTTTCTATTTTTTTATTTTCTCTCTTCTCTTGCTCTCTCTCTCTTGACTGTCCTTTCCCATCATCCTTTGCCTTGCCTTGTGTAAATATGCTGCCCAAATGCAGTATGGGAGAAAACATTTCTAGACATTACTGTATATGCAGTATGACAAACAGCACAATAGGTCAACTACAACAAGAATACCTTGTCTACAACAACAACAACAACTTCTATTGGCCTTTTCAATATTATGTGCATTATGACAGACAGGTTGAATACAACAAATAGAGCTCTTGCCAGTGGGATACATATCCTAACCGGTGTTGTTCTCTGCCATCACCAAGTTGTTCGAGGTTCTTGATTAATGTAAGGCCTGTCTGTGTTTTCTTCCCGGCTGTCTGCGAGGAGGATACGGCCTGCGTCAGCGGTCCGCCCCTGAGAATTCCTTCTGATGCATTTCTGTTTTATTCATATTTCCATTCACCGTTTCCATCTGTATGCATGCCATGAAGTGCTGAGGCATATCTGACTGGTAACTTGCAAAATCTTGCATTATATTCAGTTCATTCGTTTAAAAAAAAAAAATAAAAAAAATGCGCATCCTGAAGTGGGCATTGTTGATATTTTTAGTATTCATTTGGCAGCTTTTGACAAAGAGGAGTTGCATTATGATATTGAATTTTTCCTCATGATTTTGCAGTCTTTGTCAACAGTAATGCCTTTAAGCGAGCGCCCACCCTGCAAACACATTAGGAGTCCTCATCCACAAAAGGCCTGGCCCTGAATTGATTCCGACAGTAGAGGAGGAGAGAGAGAGGAAAAAGGGCAAAGCTCCCAGACGGACTACAAAAAGGCCACACAATCACTCCTTTTATTATTGTAATTATTGTCGTCCTTTTCACTTTCTGGTTCGGGGGCGTTTGTTTCCTCTCCCTCTTTTCCTCTCTCTTCTCCATTGGTCACCTGAGCGAGCGGGGGGGGGGGGGGGGGGGGGGGGGGCGGGGGGGGTGGGGTGGAATGGAGCAGCGGTGACAGCTGAGGCCCCTGGGAAGCATGGCCACAGGCGAGGAGGCTGGGGACTCTTTGGCAGAGTGTCTGCGCGCTCCGCTGAGCACAAATGGGGAGGAAGGCTGGTGGGCTCTCCTCGCCTTTCCAAGGCTCCACTGGAGGGTGAATTGTGGAGAGTAGAAGTGTGTGTGTGTGTGTGTGTGTGTGTGTGTGTGTGTGTGTGTGTGTGTGTCTGTGTCTGTGAGTGTGTGTATACATGTCTGTGAGCGTGACCCTGTGTGTGTGTGTGTGTTTGTGTGTGTGAGGGAGTGAGGTGGGGGTAAGTCTATGACTGCGTCAGCTGATGACCACCATAGTACAAACAAGCAAAGCAGCTTGCTGTTTATAACTGCCCTCTAATGGGGCTCAGGGAAGCTGAACGCCAACACGGAGCAATGCACATAATAGCCACATTTTGTTTACTGATCATATCAGAGCCACTTGACAGCCCACCCTGGGGGAGTCTGGATTTGAGGAAATGGCCAGATGGCCAAGGAGTTTACCAAAGAGACAGCAGACGATGTAAGTGCCACAGATATCTCTGGGAAATATCAGTGGCACACTCTTATTTGGTGTTAAAGATGTAAATATGATGAAACATACTTCACTTGAAAATTCCTCTCACGGTTTAAAACCAATGACAGCACAAGAGAAGCTTCTTCAATATATGATATCCCCCCCCCTCTCTATTTTCTTGCTCAAAGAGAATATGCTCTGGGAAGCAGGAGGCAGAAATTGCATAGTGGTCGGTCCAATTGACTTTCAGGGGGCAGTTATGTGCATGTGGTTACTGCATGTTAGCATGCCAGAGACTGTTGCCGGGAGGGAATCTCGCCTGCGGCTGAATCCTCAGGAGATTCCCGCATTGATCAGATAAAAGTGCTTTGATTCCCAGCACGTGTGAAACACCGTCCAGGGGTCCACCGTTGCAAGACGGTGTTGATCAAAAGATATAGCTGGTTAGACTTCAGTGTTCTTCTTCAATTGAATGCTGGGTTCTGTTCTATACTACAAGTCACGGATAGCCATCTGCACGGTGTACGGTCCTTGGAGAGTTTGATGTTTACCTCGTCGTCCGTGGGCGCAGGAGGAAAAAGTATTACCAAGGTTAGCGCAGTTGTTAGCGCCTTCTGCTGAGAGGGCTGACATAATAGCAGGTTTGGTGTGGGCAGACCGGTATTATCCATTATTTTGTCCTCTTTAGACTTGCTGAAGTTATCACTTTCTGAGTAAGACAGGTCCAGACGGCCGGGAAGGACACGGTGAAGTGAGCAGTTAATGAGCAAGCAGTGAATGATTCAATGGTGTTTTTTTGGAATTTGGCCTCGACGGCTGGGTTGAAGAAACCAACTGAATTTGCAGACAAGGCTGATGCTGGGGGAGTGTGGCACACAACACCAGTCCTCAAGATGTGGCTGTTCTAGGGTTTGTCCTATGCCATTGTATCTTACATAATAAACAGTGTCACGTCTGTGTTTAAAAAAAAAAGAAAGAATGACGTGTTGACCACGTCTGGTCTCTGTGACTATGGCACATACCCCTTAAGCCACGATAGCACTGTGATATCAAAACTGTGCAGATACATTGGGCCTCATTCTCGAACGCAGTTAAGAAGAATTTAAGAGGAATTTAAGAGGAATTGGATTTAGGACAACATTCGGCATTCATGAAAGTTCTCTCATCTGGGATTTGCTCTGAACTTCAGAAGACTTTCCGAACTCGAAATAGCAGTCGTAACTCGGCCAGAGTTTTCTCAAATGCGATTCCTTAAAAAACCTTTTGAGGAATTGCATTTAAGAAAACTCTCCGTGTTAATTAATTTGTGAGAAATCGTTGGTGATTGCGTTCACATCAACTCTACAGATCCTCGGATTAAAGTATCATTAACAATTACGTTTCACATGTAGGCCTATAGTCATGATTCTACGAGGCACCGTGATGTCATAAAATAAATAAAAGGACTACACCGGAATGCTGCGCTCGTCTAGTGAGCGTCGTTTGGCACTGCCGTCTGTGCAAGTACGGCAATCCAGAATTTTCAAGTAGTTCCACGTTGGTGGAACGAACTGCCTAGCACTACCAGAGCAGGCGTGTCCCTCTCTACCTTTAAGAAGCTTTTGAAGACCCAACTCTTCAGAGAGCACCTCCCTTCCTAACTGGCACTTCGACTAGTGCTTAACTTGCACTTATAGCAGTTACATTCCTGCACTTCGTTTTTATTTCCTATTTCGTTTTTTCTATTTCTTATGTAAAGTAGTATTTATTGTTACACTAGGTCTCTATTGCTCGTAGCTTGACTGTTCTATCCCTTGTACGTCGCTTTGGACAAAAGTGTCTGCTAAATGACTAAATGTAATGTACACGAAACCGCTTTGACATGACTCGTTTACGAGTTGCTTTCGTGTAGATTCGGTCGATTCCGACTGCACACGTCACTACGGTTGCGTGCCCTTATAAGGAGCTGGCAGGGCGTGTATGTATGCAAATTCAGGAGCACGAGAACGCGCTTTCAATTTAAGAAAACTCTTCCGGGGGAGCACAGCCCAGAAAACTTCTGCTGCGTAGGACCGCATTTTCAAGCGTGCATGAATTTGGCGGATGTCTTTTGCTTACGTTGTTTTTCCGAAGCCCGTAAGAAACATTTCAGAAGAAACTTCAGAAAATGTTCGAGAATGAGGGCCATTGTCTGTCATTGTCTGTCATTAATCAGCAGTACATTTGAATTTAAAAGCTTCCAATCGACAATTAATTATTTAGCCAGTACTAATTAGAGGTGCAGATATGTATTGACCAGGTGAGATATGTGTATATTATAGTGAATCATCGCATTTAATAATCATAGGAAAAGGGATTACCAGTAAATGTCATAGTTATTATACTGGCCCTCAGTGACACTGAAGCTGGCTGGTAGTCTGATGACATTTGATGTAATTTCCTCCTCTGAGAGATCCCCAAGGTTATTATACGAAGATGTTGAACCATAGGGTGTCATTCTCCCCCAGTAAACAAGCATGAAGAGTGAAACCTTTGCCAAATACGTACATACTCACACAAATACTAGGCCACCTTGTTATGGATTATTTGTAGAAAAAAAATACAATGGTTTTAAATCAGATTGGATCACTCTAATTCTCAAAAGGCCTTTAAGCCAACCTGGTGGAAATGCTCAACTCTGGTGGAGCACTGGCCCTTGAGATTCTTTGATTAATATCAGTGCAGGTGAAGGCCTTGGGGGTTGAGATGGTAACTGAATGCAGAATCAAATTAATCAAACCGATGACTAAAGAAGATCTTCCCCCCATCTCCCCCTCCAGCTCTCTCTTTCTCTTCCTCTTCCCCCCATCTCCACCTCCAGCTCTCTCTTTCTCTTCCTCTTCCCCCTCTCCTCTTTTCCCCCTCCAGCTCTCTCTTTCTCTCTTCCCCCTCTCCTCTTTTCCCCCACCAGCTCTCTCTTCCTCTTCCCCCTCTCCTCTTTTCCCTTGACATCTCCGCTGCTCTTCCCTCGTCCCGCCGCATTCTTCCTCCGTCTTCTCAGGCCCGTCTCACTCCCACTCTCTCACTCCCACTCTCACACTCCCACTCTCTCACTCCCACTCTCTCACTCCCACTCTCTCACTCCCACTCTCTCACTCCCACTCTCTCACTTCCACTCTCTCACTCCCACTCTCTCACTTCCACTCTCTCACTCCCACTCTCTCACTCCCACTCTCTCACACCCACTCTCTCACTCCCACTCTCTCACTCCCACTCTCTCACTCCCACTCTCTCACTTCCACTCTCTCACTCCCACTCTCTCACTCCCACTCTCTCACTCCCACTCTCACCTCCCTCTGCTCTTTCTACCCCTTCCACTCCTCCCTACTCCGTTCTTCTCCCTCTCTCCATCTGTTGATATATGGCTTAGGTGACAGGTAAAACAAACACTGGGCCAATCGATGCTGTAAACAGGAGTGCAACGAGGTTGTAAATAAGCCGTGGTGGCAGGAGAACAGGAACGAGAGAAGGGGGAGGTGGAGGAGAAGAGGAGTTCATTTTTTTTCATTTCCCGCCTTAATATCTCATTTACCTGTCAATGCAGCCAATAGCGCAGTGTTGCGCGCGCATTAGCGGGGGCCATGGCTGCCTCCGTGTGAGGCACTGGCGCAGGGAGAGGACGGGCCTGTGGGGACGGACGAGCGGAGGAGGCTGAGCTGCTAGTCCAGCCTCCTCTCCTCCGCTCGTTACGCCAGTGGAAGGCCCCGAACGATCTCATGTGTTTAGAATTATTGATTATCTTTAGAGCACGTTTAGATCAAATATTACAATCCCAATCAATCAATCAAACACACACACACACACACACACACACACACACACACACACATACACACACACACACACACACACACACACACACACACACACACACACACACACACATAACACATTCACATAACACACATCACTGACATCACTGATTAGACTCTGCACCAAAGCAAGGCTGCCCTGTAGTCTTCCTCTCTCTCTCTCTCTCTCTCTCTCTCTCCCTCTCTCTCTCTCTCTCTTTCTCTCTTCCTCTCTCTCCCTCTCTCTCTCGCATACACACACAATCCTGCAGATTGGTCAAGGTTCCTTATCTGGGATGTTGTTGCTGTGTGTGTGTGTGTGTGTGCTGAACTAGGAGCTACACAGGGAGTATGGTTCTAAAGGGAGCGGTGTTGAGTCAGCGCTTATGCCTCATGGGGCTGGAGTTTAGGCTAACGCAAACCTCTGGGAGGAAAGAGCAGCAGGAACCAGGAGGAAACGCACACACAGCATGCCAGGAGAGAGAGAGAGAGAGAGAGAGAGAGAGAGAGAGATGGAGGGAAAGAGAGAGAGAGAGATGCTTGAGTTGCCACACCCTCTTCTCTATGTGTGCTCCTTGGATGTTGCTGGTGTGCATTCTTCTCAGCTCATCCTCCGCAGGCTCCAAAGACGTGTGAAATTACTAATCAAGGATTCCTTCTTAAAGATTCCCAATTAGAGATCTCATTTTCCACTCGGCTGCGTCGTCTCAGCCCGTCTCAGAGCATATAGGGGAGCAGAATATTAGCGGAGGAGACACTCGGAGGAGTTGCCATAGATACATATGGTTCAGGGTGCTGTGCATCCTCTGGGAGTTGCAGTTCTATAAAGAGTGGACTGCTAGAGTGTATGTAAAAGCCAACCAAGGTAATGGAATTCAGCTTCAATGTTGTACCAAAGCCAATCTATGTTAGCTGAAGATGTGCAGCACATCTCTCCATGCCTTATCACAGCAAAGGCACAATTTCATGACTTGTGGCCAGGGCCCAAAAGCTTTGGCATACAAGGCGATGTTAAATTAGTCCAGTGAAAGGATAAGCGTACTTTTACTATTGATTTATGCTGAGAACTATAACAATTTCATCAAGCAGTCTTGGGTATCATAAAGATGTTTTGAATCACAACCAGCCTATCACAATACAGTAACACAATAAACAAAACGGATGCACTGATACAGCTGATCTTAATCATCTTAATCAAGAGTGTAAACAGGGAAATCTAAACATTTAGACTGCTTCACAGCGAGTGACCCAGTGACTGAATGATGGACTTTCATTGACAATCCCAGCTGCTCTAATCGGCCCAGTGCACACTAGCTGACAGCTGCTAATTGAATGCGACGCTCTGGCCTGGTAGCTGTTGTGTACCTAAGCGCTGATAACAGACTCTCCCCAGTCTGTTGTTGTCCTGCTGATACAGGCTACAGCTGCTTGGACAGCCAACGGCATGTCCTCTGACAAATGCATCCTGATAACGTGGAGGACCGGTGTAATGATAATGACAATGACGGCGATGATGGTGAGAGAGTAGCCCGCTGTTGAGCGATGAGCCTACTCTCACCTCCTCATGCCTATGCTCTAACACACTCTTCTGTCTGGTTTCCATGACGCCACCATACAACCATCCCACCACACACACACACACACTTCCCTCCTCTCCCCACTCCACCCTCAATCACAGAGTGAATCATTCTGGTGACGCTCATTATGCTGTGTAAAAGACCGCTGTCTGCTGCATGAGAGCGCAGACGTGTCTTTCTGTGAGCTCGGTTTTGACTGGCCGCCCGGGATAGCATTAGCACACAGAACAAAACGTTCATCAGCAGTTGGCACGGGGGTCTGGCCTCGGTGACAGCGCAGAGCGCGCGATTCGCAGTGCCTTTGTCTACTCCTGCCTGTGCTGCGTCAACGCCTCTGAAATGGCTAAAATAAAATTTATAAAAAAAGCAATCAAAGTATGACTCTGCCTGCCACAATGGGATGTCAAGGTTCCTTAACAGTCCTCCGCTCTCTTTGTCTGCTTAAGCGCAGTGGAAATTCAAACATGAGAGTAGGGCGAAAGGCGTGACCTAAATCAGGGATGGATGTGACAGTTCATGACAGCGTGTCCCCTTCTGATGCGGGGCTGACTGTGAGAGGCTGGGCGCGTCACAGCTGCGTTGTCTGATCCGCACAGGACACGATATGAGGCCCTCGCTGCACCCATCAGGATACCGTGAACTGAAGACGTTTCAACGGGGTCACGGGGTGAAGGTAGCCTGAGGGCAATGACAATGTCACTGGCTGATGTTCCGGGACGAGATTAGGACGCACAGTCCCCTTGACACACTTAACCACATTAGGGATCTCCCTTTGTGTGCGGGACAGATGGATAACAAGAACGCAGTCATTTTATTGAGGCAAAATGGCTAGTGGGAAATGTCAAATTAGTTGCTCTAATGACCCCAATGGATTGACAGCTAAAGTGAACATCGGTAAACACAGACATGTTAAGAATCGGGTTGGTAGTGGATATTTCTTTGTGAAATTATAATGCAATTTAAATACTATAAGAAATATAAACAAACACAAACACGTATGCACATACAATGACAGTTGCTGCCAGTATATGTCTGTTTCATACTGTGGTCCATTAGTCTGTGCAGAAGAGGGGGGGGGCAGGGGTCAGGCATTTTCAGCTCATTTAAAATGACTTTCATTTTTTAATACAGTTCACACTGCCCTGAAGATCATAGTGAGAAGACACACTTAAAAAAGACAGGCAGAGAGAGAGAGAGAGAGAGAGGAGAGAGAGAGAGAGAAGGACAGAGGGAAGGAGAGAGACAGAGACATAGACATAGACAGTCATTATTTCTTCAACTTGAAATCTTTCCCCTTTTTCTTCCTCGCCATCCCATCACAGTTACTCTGAGTTTTTGACACTTTGGACATCTCAGGCGTCTCCTCACTTTTATTTTCAGATCTGAAGGCATAATCCTGGACTCCACGGCTCCTTTGGTTACACCCTTCCAAAAGGAGCCCACTCTCACATGGATGGAGGGCGGCTTACGCTTTTACGTGTTTTTTTTTTTGTTTGTTTACATGCCCGAGATCACCAGATCCATTTGGGTCAGTGTGTCAGTTCCTCTGTGTACAGTGAAGGTTATTTGTGGTAATAAAGCGGACATGTTTTTTTTCGTCGTTGTTGTTGTTGTTGATAGGAGGCATGAGCTCATCTGAGGCGGTGGCTGTAGTCTGAATCAAGAATTCCACTTTCTCCACGACGGCTTGTGTTTGTTTCTCACTCACTTGGAGTGCAATTCAATAATCAGCACGAGCGGAGGATGGCGTGGAGCGAGGCGGAAAAGAGGCAGCGAGAAGAGAGGAGGTATAATTGGAAAAGGGGGGCTTTGGCGTTGCATCAAACCCGCACGAGAGAGTAGGGGTAGAGACAGAGAGGGAGGGAGGGAGGGAGGGAGGGAGGAGAGGAGGGAGGGAGCCGCCGGATGGGGGTCAGTTCTCTCAAATGAACCAGAAATGAAGGGATGAGAGTGATGGGGACGGGGCGCAAGACATGGAGACGGGAGAGGGAGGGGGGGGGGGGGGGGGGGGGGGGAATCGAGCCAAAGGGGAGGGTGAGGTTAATGGAATTGGAGAAGAGTGAGGGGTTAAAATGGCATGCGAACTGAAAATGGCCTTTCTAGTTGGCGAATCGATTCGCCGTTTGTCTGTCTGAAAGCCTGCCGCAGCAGTTTGGGGGAGCATTAGGGGTCCTGGGGGTAGGGGTGGGGGTGTGCTGAAAAAGTGGGCCAAATTCCTCGACAGCCCCTTGTTTTTGTTTAATTTAGGATATATTTAATCGTTGGATGAAACTTCTTAGCCACAGCCAGAGAGGTCTAAGCCCCTTTAAACTCTGGCGCTGGCGGAGTTCACTATTGAAGGGTATGGCTAGCATCGTGCGGCCTGGTTTGGCTGTGGCATCCATTTATTTCTGATTCAGATGTGACATTCTCAGGGGTTAATGATCAGACATTTGCTTGCGGCTCCACTTTGACAGTCATTTGCAGATGGGGTTGACACGGCGTTTCATTTGGTTCACTAATCACAAATGCATTTTGCACTGTATGGAGCGCTGAAGTTTAATTAGTTTCTAATGGCTTTTACCTTAATAATACAACTAATGGGTCTTTATGGGTGTCTGCGAAGAGTATTAAGAGCAAATAACATTGTCTGTGTCTGCCTTTTTAGCCAACGCTTCCCCCTCCCCAGAACAGGGAGACTTGGAATATTTTGATGCAGTCATTACAGTGTAATGGCATATGTAAACAAAAAGTGCTAATCATAAAAGTAAACACATTTAAGCCGTCACAAACTTGATTCCCTCTGCTACGTTACAATTATGTACTTGAGCTAATTAATATTTAAAACATCCATCGGAGCTGAATGATTCAGGGGGCCAGATGGAACAAAGACAAACACTGATCTATTGACACAGTGCGTGTGAACCCAGACCCATTAAATATGCCAAATAAATACAACTCCTCCACTGAACATTTCAAAGGGCACACGTGGCGGGTAATTGCTAATTTCCAAGAATCTGAACATTAATTAAAAGAGCACCAGGCTCACTGAAAAAAGTCCCAGGAGACACATTTACAGGCAACTAAAAAGACATTAATATTAAAAAAAAAATGCAGTCCTTCTGGGCGTAAATTAGTCAAGAGTTATATCATTGCCATTTGGACAATTTAATTAGCTGATGACTGTCTCTGCCACATCACTGCGCGGTCCGGAATGCAGTGTTTGAGTGTGCATGTACACAGACCCAGTCAGATGTCTCAGATCTGGTCCCAGATGTTGACTGTTGCAATATTAAAATGTCTTGTGTAAATGTCACAAACTGAGAGAGTGCACAGCAAGGGAGACAGGACACTCCCCACCAATCACCCTCACTTTTGCCTGGACTGGGTTTGTGCCTGGCATCTGGCTAATGCAGTATTCAGCATAGTCTCTCCCAAAGCATAAGAACACTGACACTGTCTGTCATTCATCGACTGCACATAAACACACACACACACACACACGCACACACGCACGCACGCACGCACGCACGCACGCACGCACACACACACACACACACGCACACGCACACACACACACACACACACAAACAAATATGAACACCATTGGCATTTTAGCAGCATCAGTAGGAATCCCTCACTGTGACATATATTCTTTTGACATTTACTCAAACAACACAAAGCGATAATACTTACCACATTAATAAACACGCTAACAATTACTTGTGTGTGACAAGGTCTCACTCATAGAATGAAATGGGATAAATGACCTGTAATAACTTTTGACCAGATATAAATGCTTTTGAATCTTAGTTCTTTTTTTTGGAATGGGCAATATTTCTCAATTTCAACAGTTTGAGTCAAAGTTCTGATGATATTAGGAAAAAAAACATTATAAACTCCACAAATGACCAAGTGTGGTTAATACTTGGACGCATGACTGTGCCTCTAATACTGAAATGGTATGGTAGTATATGCAATGGTAAAATGCTATATTTTGTCAATATACTTCATCTTTATTACATCTTCTTGCCAACATGTTTATCTCAATTTGAGGTAAGATTAACTATTTTATTTGCTTTCAGACTGTTCATCGTTTTCTTTACCCTGATTTACAAGCATGTATATAGCATGTCAAAACATATCCTACACTAAAGTTTGAGAAGTATTTTAAAGTGTCTCTTAAGCAGGCATCAAGTCAAAGGACATCGGAACCAACATCTCTGCTCTTTCAGAAGATTGCTTTGCAGAAATGGTCATGGCATATTACCAAAATAAAAGTTCAGCGTTCACTCTTTGGACCATGTATAGCTAAGACTTCAGCATTATTTTTTTCATAAGATTGCATTTAACCCCCCCCCCACCCAAAAAAACCCCAAACATTTCTAGAAGGCAATTCAGTGCTACAATCTGCTTCTGTGAATGTGTGCTATACAACTATCATCACGTTTCTAATTTCAGAGCGTGTCTTTACGCGTTCTTTTTCGAGATGAAATCCAGTCCAGCCACCCGCAGGCAGACCAAGAGCGTTTTATATGCTCTCAACTTTTAGGTTCTCTTCATCTAGGTGAGGTGTACCTGAAAGCAAAGACATGTCTTATCCATCCCTCTGGGCCTTAAAATTCAAACGGAGAACTAAGCGTGAACACTGAACTTGCCTGGGTCTCTTCCATGGAATGGGGTCTGTCATGTTTAGCTGCTTAATAATGGAGAGCGTGTTTGGAAAGCGCCGGAATGAAAGTTTCATGAGCGGAGAGTGGAGGATCTGCTATGAAATCAACCTTGACGCACTTACTGACACTGGTAGGGCTGCACTACCCCCGTGCGTGTGAATTATTCAGCGGCCTTGTGGGGAAACATACTGTAGGACAAAGTCAGCATGTGTGACAGGTTAGCAGGCTCTCTCGGCTTCGTCTGCGGAGCAGCTGCAAACGCATGTGGGTAGGGAGCCTGAGAGTTGGGGTCTGGCAGTCTGGAGAGGGGATGTGAGCGACAGCTAGACAGACTGTAGGCCTACAATTGGCCCTGGCTTTTTTTAGGGACAGTACTCCCGAAAGTCCATTTCCAACACATTAAACATTGGCTGTGTGTACAGTGAGCTTAGGCCTATATGAAGTCAAACCTTGGGTCACGTCCAAGAGTGGGGACTGTAATTGATGGAATCGTTTTGATTTAGCTTTCGATCCATATCCATCTGTGTCATGCTCAATCTATCACAATTTCCTATGCAAATGATTCCACTCAGGGCTCATTTTGATTCATGACATGATGGCAAACACATCATGGCCAAGTAATCCAATGGCTTCCTTCTGCCTTCTTGATGTGCCAGGCAACGGCAAGCACCACACTGACCCCTGGTGCCCATGAACCTGAACTGCAGGACTGTCAATATGGAGGAACCAAGCCAAGCCTAAAACCAGTCAGGCTACAGCCATGATTCAGCTGACTGTTCTGTGGTAAATGTTGAAGGCTGTGTGATAAATTAATCGTGCATTCAAGATTGACCTAATTTCCTCACATAATAACGAAATAACTTACGTAATAAACCGCCATATAATATCCGACACTTTATGACATACACAATGAATGGAATAATACAACTTGAAAAGATTTCAGGAAGGGCATTATTTTTTGATAAAATTTCAACAGTGTCCATGATGCAAAACAAAGCACCTACAGTTATCTGAAAACAGAGCACTTTGTACTTATGATTTTATTTTTTATTTATTTTTATACAAAATGCTTTTTGGCAAAAGGAGAGAACTGAATAACTTATTAAAGAAGTTATTTAAATGAAAAAAGTACATGCAAGTCAAAACAATGACACAAAACACAGTTACTAATAGTCATAAAAATAGTAGCGTTCTCATATTTTAGACTGTAGACATAAAAATCATTGACATAAGCTTGTAAAATGATCTTAAATCAGAAATGTACAGTTTTATAATTTCACAATAGATGTTTTTTTTTTCCTAGTGCACAAGGCAGCAAGACACACCATAGAATGACATAGAATTACTCAATTCATTAACACAGACAGGGAGCCATTACCGTCACAGCAAACACAACTCGGAACACAAAGGCATAACTGAAGCAATAAATACTAAAAGGTTAAGCAAGTTAAAGCTGATAACAAAAGCAAAATCATTTCAAAGATTACAATTGTGCGACTTGAAGTTGGAACAATAATGATAAAAAAAAGGAACTACAAGTGACTTTCTTTTAAATGACCAGTGTCATTCAACCATCCTGCACAAACTCCAATCCCCATAATACTAAAATAAAGAACGGTCCATTTGGTGTGTGAGACTAATGAGGAGATCGCAGTAGAGCGAGCATGATTGAAAAGCTCTGACCACACAGGCCTAACAGTGTTGCAATCTCAGAAAGATGGCCATCCAATGGATCTCACGTGTCATCTCATGATATATATATATATTTTTTTTACAGGCACCCCAACAGGATGAGACTTCAACCAGTGCCGAGGCTTTAAACCCCCCCCCCCCCCCCCACCCACCCTCACAAAAGTCATGAACACTCTATAAATATGCATGCAGTTATCTCATTAACCGGGTACTACATTACAATTTCTGAAGAGACATTTAAAGAAAATGCTGATCATACACAACAATATCCTTGTCCTTGGCAAATATAAAGAAAACCTTTTTATAAAGAAAACCTACAGTAAGTACCCCCTCAGTGTATGCAGAGAAGTGACCTCCATATTAGAGTGCCCTGCATCAGCTCGCTCAGTATTCACAGATTCAGTGTTGTTTTTGAATGCAAGTCTTAAATTGAGGAGGAGAAGGAGAGCGAGATATTCACCACAGTGGGTGGGTGGCCGGTGCCGTATGGTTACCTTCAGGGTGATGAGTGGAGTCTCTCTCTCTCTCTCTCTTTCACCCCCTCTCTCTCTCTTAGTCCTCTCCCTCACACCATCTCTCTACCCACGGGTCAAATACGACTGGGAGTGTGTGTGTGTGTGTGTGTGTGTGTGTGTGTGTGTGTGTGTGTGTGTGTGTGGAGCCACAGCCTGCGCCCCGGCCCAGGGATGCGATGGAGCCCTTTTTAATGTTTGAACACGGCCGACACTCCTGAGACCCGTGGCCTGGACTCTGACGCACGGCGCTGCATCACCCTGCCTGCAGCAGCAGAGGAGGACCAGCAGCACCCCACGCTCCTACGCCTGTGAGGTGGACACACAAGCTAACACAGTCTCTCTCTCACACACACTCACACACACACACACACACACACACACACACACACACACACACACACACACACACACACACACACACACACACACACACACACACACACACACACACACACACACACACACACACACACACACACACACACACACACACACACACACACACACACACACACACACACCTCCAAGGACTCCGGGGGCCACAGAGTCAAGCTCGTGGTATCACAGACTGATCCGGTCCGCACCATGAAAGCACAGCAGGGAAGCGTTAGTGAAGGGTTCAGTCATTAAAAACACTGTACATTGAAGACTGCCGTTCAGAGGCTTCACCACGTATACTGAGAGGCATGCACGAAGTAAACCCAACAACGACACGCAGACAAAGATTCACGCCTGACCCTCACAATCAGGCCTAGTCCTTATTTGCTGTTGTGGATAAAAAAAAAAAAAAACTAAAATCAACCATCAAGCCCATTAAACTGTCCGAAAGCCACCTTTGATATAAAGTGTTATATGTATAACAGCTACTCCTCCTCTCCAGTCCCTGGTCACACTGTCTATGGCCAGGGGGCCACACAAACGTCCCCTTTTCTCAGTACCTATGGCTTTGACTCTCAAATGGCTTGTTATCCCACCTATCTTGAAAGTGTCCCTTTTTAAAAACGGCTCTGCCTTCAGCATCTTTTACAACGCGTCTTAAAAGCCATAAAAACAAATCCCACTCATTAAAAGGTACATTCAATCATACGAGCGAACAATAAAAAAAAAATTACACAAGACTAAAAGGTGTCTGGCAGTTCAACACTGGTAAACATGCAAACGTAACAATCGGCGGGGAACATCTTACGACCAGCGGGTTTAAAGAAGCGACAGCGAAATAGCGAAACGATTTGACACCAATTTTGAACGATTACGTTTTTTTTTGCTTGAAATATACAACAGTTGTCCCCCACTCTCTTGCTAAACCATGGATGGCCCAAAAAAACCGACTTGACATATCCATTGGAAAGGAGTGCATAAGCCCTTTGCCGTCAGACCACGTACGGTCCCATACAGCATGTTGTGCCACGATTAGAAGATCTGGCTTTTTGGATGTGGGTGTGATTTAAAGAGTTTTGCCTTCTTCAGTGATTCATTCAGTCACACTGGGACCCTGTAGGCGTCTTCAGTTTGGGTGGTGGACGGTTGGGGTGGGGGTGGGGGTGGGGGTGGGGGGGGCCCTCCGAGGCCTCCTCCCGCAGGCCGGCTCAGGGGTCGGGGTCTGGGGCCACGGTCGGCCGCAGCTGCGCCTGGGGCTGCGTGGACGCCGCCACCACCACCGCGGAGGAGGAGGAGGACGAGGAGGAGGACGAGGAGGAGCTGCGTCGGGTCTCCACCCCGGTGCTGGTCATCTTCAGCTTGCGGCGCTTGGCCAGAGGGGCGTTGTCCACGCTCTTCAGGAAGAAGCCCTCTCTCTTCCCCCTGTTGAACGCCTGTGTGGGAAAGGAAGGACGCAGGGGGATGGGAGAAGAAGAAGAAACATCATGTTGTAACATCATGTCAGTGTAACAATACAAGCATCTCTTTTTCCATTCGAGTACACAAGGGACACAGAGGGACTCTGTAAATAACTTGCATTAATCCCCAAGTCACCATTCCCAAAACAACGCTCCCGCTGCATTCCCAAGCTCTGGAACAAAAACCCAGCCGACGGAAACACCCGACCCGAGAGTGTTGGGATGGAAACTAAAGGAAACGGATTCGAAGTTGAGCCGAGCCGTGGAGTGGAGTGACCCGTACCTTGTAAGTGGCGTTGACGTAAGTGCGCACGGTGGGGCCGCTGGACTCCAGCACGTCGGGGGTGCACAGCGGGGCGGAGGAGACGTGGGCCCCGCCCTGGAGCCAGCCGTTCTCCTTCAGGTGGCTCAGCTTCAGACGGCACTCGGGGTCCACCGTCAACAGACCTGCAGCACCGGCGGGGGAGGGGAGACATGGCAAAGCAGATCACAACAGAGGTAAGGGGATGGGCAGAACAGGAGGAATGGGAGAGAGAGAGAGAGAGAGAGACACTTCCATGTGAAAAGGGCTCTTTGCTGTTTAGAATAACAATGACAGCTCTAACCTAAGGCAATGCCAAATGGCACATCTCAGCTTCCCAGCTCCTGACCATTGCTGAGTGAAAACCCGAGTATGATCAGGTTGCCCGTGCCAGCAGTGAAAAACTGTCAGGCACACTAACTTCAAGACACTAATAAGTGCAACTCACACTGAGTTTGTATACGAAGAAGTGGGAGGACCTGACAAAGTGTCTGAGGAAGTGTATGATTTGAGGATGTGAGAGTTAAAAGGGGCTGGAAGACATTGCACAACTTACTAGTGTCTGTCTGTGTGTGTGTGTGTGTGTTTGTTCAATGTGTGTGTGTGTGTGTGTGTGTGTGTGTGTGTTTGTTCAATGTGTGTGTGTGTGTGTGTGTGTGTTTGTTCAATGTGTGTGTGTATGTGTGCCAATAACTCCGAGCCAGTTCTGCATTCATTTATCAGGAGAGAATGCCAAACTGGGTCAAACACAGCCCCAAAAATCGGGCAAATGAGGAAGTGGCCTCCTCCTCCGTGGCCTCCTCCATGCCAAGAGCCTGGAGACGTGCCGGCAGGACGTCAGAGAAAAAGGTGGAGGCCTTGCGATCACCTCTTATGAGAGCGAGCACAGAGAGGCAATGAGCGTGAAAAAACTGCCCAGGTCACGGGAGTCACTACTTGGTCTGCGGCAGGGACACAGTGCTTATTTATCAGTGTCTGGTCTGGGTGGCTTGGAAGCTTGAGTCATACTATGGGGGGGGGAGAATGGCTTGGCAGTTTTATTCACTACAAAAAAAATCTAGAACATTCTGTGAGTTTGTAATGTTGACCTATGCGCACTGTGTGGCCCATTTATTTTTGACCAAAAGTTAAATACATGTAGTTGCCCTTCTCTCTAAAACATTAAATAATGGTGTAAGAATATTAGGACTATTTTTAAGAGCATGATGGGTTGTGTGAAGATCTAAAGAGTCTTGATCAGTTCCCCTGTGGTGAGTCCTTAACACACGGCGCTTTGATATCCTCGCACCTCTCACAAGCTCTTTGGCCTCTTCTGACACGCCCCTCCACGCCTCTCCTTCCAATGAGAAGTCTCCCTCTTTGATCTTCTGCATGATGTCAGCCGCGTATGATGAGGTCATGCCCTTTTTTTCACTCTGGAAGGGAACCTGTCCCGACAGCATGGTGTACTGAGAAAGAAAGAAAGAAAGAAAGAAAGACACACACACACACACACACACACACACACACACACACACACACACACACACACACAACACAACACACAACACTTCTTTTAGTCCTCCGTGTGAAGAGTTTGCTATCAGACATGGTAGATGAGCATGATAATGGTTTCATTTATTTGAATAACTTAAGCTAAATCACACAAACTTATCACAAATGAATCCAGCAGTTATTGACTATTTTATAATTAGACAGTAATGACTCGCTCGGTCGCTCCCTCTCCCCATCCTCCTATAAGAACAGAGTTGATTGGCCACAGTGTGGAGGTCTGTACCAGGATGACCCCCAGGCTCCAGAGGTCGCAGCCCTTGTCGTAGCCGGTGGAGTGGAAGAGCTCGGGGGCGGCGTACTGCAGGGTGAAGCAGGGCGTCTGCAGCGGGGCGCTGCCCGCCGGGAACAAGCGGGCGAAGCCAAAGTCGATCACCTTCAGCACCGCGTCCTCACCCTCGCCGGCGAACAGAACGTTCTGCAAGATCCAAGAACACAAAAGGGAACAGTGAGACAGCGACTTACAAATACCACGGGGTTCACCATCCTTTCAGAGTCTCCCTTCATGTTGTCTTCTCACTACATGCTGGGTGTCAATTTCGCCCTGGTTTCAAAAGAAAGCTAAAAAAAGAACGAAAAAAAGCACAAAACATCTGTTCCATCCCGAGCCAGTCTCCACAAACTCAACCTCCACACTTGCCCACTTTCCTCACCACACAGCAGATGCCCAGAACTGCCATCCTACTCTCTTATCTAATCTACAGTGCTTCATTTGTGCCAGTGCGACCCACCACTACCACCATCATCATCATCATCATCATCATCATCATCTCAGTGTTTCTGACTAACGACACATTTACGCAGAGCCGGAGCAACACATGCACTAACGACGAGCGACCTAAATTAATAATAGAAGACGTCAGCCGCCGAGGAGCTAACATGACAAACATGCCACCGGCACAGTGTCCCTGGTTACCAACACATTAGAGCCAGCCATGAGACCACAGCCATGAGGCGCAATAGAAAGAGTCCCTGAGACACACACACACACACACACACACACGCACACACACACAGTGGGTGGGATTCTCGGCCTTGGGAACGGACTGGAAAGAGACCGTAAAGAGTTTTCCGGACAGAATGTTTTATTTGCAGGCACGAAGGAAGTGTGTGACATTTGCACACACACACACACACACACACACACACACACACACACACACACACACACACACACACACACACACACACACACACACACACACACACACACACACACAAAATCACACACAAACACACACACAAACACGAGTGGTTGTTAAATCAGTCCAAAAAGTGTTTCATACTAGTCATTTCTCGTGAAACACAAAACACATTTCCGATTGTGTGATTTTTTTTCTTACTAAACTGTTCCCCGTGGTGCCTTGAAGTCGACGGCGTATCCTGTCTTTCTTATTACAATCAAGCGAGGCGGTCTCAAACCAGTTGGCAGCCCTGGACACTGGCAGCCTGCCGCCTTCCCGTTCCTCTCCGCTGCCAGATCCTCGCTCTCTATTTCTGACCACTGCGTCAACCTGCCACTGTGAAAGCACAAACATTTCTGATGCCCACCCCCATCTTGATTCAAGTGTCTTTCTGTCAGGCCTGTGTGTGTGTGTGTGTGTGTGTGTGTGTGTGTGTGTGAGATTCCGCCCCCGTTAGTGTGCCTGTTTTATGTGGAGATCACCCTTACCGGCGGCGGTAGTAGCAGCAGTAGAATTTCGACGGTTTTCTGAGGTTTGACACAGAAATGGCTGACACCTCTAGAATTATGCTGGTGACTTGGGAGTGGAGCGTCAATTCGAGTTGAACTTGACTGGAAGCGAGCTTGGAGCACACCAATGTCAGTTTTTTTATTTCCTAATAACATTTCACGCATTCTGGCCAATCAAATCTGCTTGCAGAGACTCTAAACGGGCTGGAAATGTCCAGCCACACCATTGACAATCACACAATAGTAGGAATATATCGATATACACGGCTCAGGGTTCGATTCAATTCACAATACTATGCTTATTATATTAATATTAGACACAAGTGAAGGGGCTAAGATATGGCCAAGGCTGGTAGTTGGCTACAGACTGACTGCGGGCGTAACAGGATGTTGTATTCTGGCTCTAGTGCCAACAAAACGGACACTACCGCTGACAACTTTTGCATCGCCTCACATCGCCCGTGTCTGGGCCAAACTTGAACCCAACCGCAAAAGACTACAGCCAACGGCACATACCCCACGGCCATATTTATTCACAGCTGTGTTTCAGGTACCTTCTCTCCTTGGATACAGGCGAGTGTGACTGAGCATCTGCATTCACAAACGGGGACGCTCACAACTGACACGTTGAAGATGTTCAGTATCATGTCTAGGAACCAGTCATGTTCTTGTATAGTGTACTTTTTAACATGGATATTCGAAAACCATGTAAATTATCAACCAAATGTTTACAAACACCAAATGTCATCATACTCATTGAACTGCCAATCAGCGTTATCTCTCTTACCGATACATACATTCTTTTTAGACCTATTTATTTACTACTGATAATGTATTGAAATGTAATATTTGTAGAATTTGGTGTGTGTGTGTGTGTGTGTGTGTGTGTGTGTGCTGTATGTATGTGTATATCTAAACATTTGAAATAAAATGTATGTTTCATGATTTTAGTTACACACAGTAAAAGATGTTTAATTCATTGTGCTATTGGTTGGGGACTTCCCACAGCAGCCAATCCTCTCACCGTCACATGCAAGTACTCACACCCAACAACCTAACGTAACCAATAGAACACCTGCCCAACAACAATGCCCAACTGGCTGGTGACGGGCACAACACACGCTGCATGTTGTACCCGGGATCCGTAAAGGCCCTTCTTGACAGTGCAACATGTGCCGTCTGTATCTCACAACTGCTAAACACAACAACATGACTGCCCACCCATAGAACCTAAGCAGCAGGTTACAACAACATCAACAAAGCTGCCTTCATGAGCATTTCACTGGGGTTTTTCAAGCAGGTGCCACCTGATGATGATAATAATAATAATAATAATAATAATACAAAAATACAATTCGAGCTGAACATGACAACTGTCCAACTTCTGCAATATGTTCTGTTTTTTGCTTCTAACTGGTTTGTTACTTCCCTGTGTTGGTGGCTGTGTGATGGCTGTGTGATGGCTGTGTAATGACTGTGTGATGGCTGTGTAGTGGCTGTGTGATGGCTGTGTTGGTGGCTGTCTGATGTCTGTGTTGGTGGCTGTGTGATGGCTGTGTGATGGCTGTGTTGGTGGCTGTGTTGGTGGCTGTGTGGTGGCTGTGTGATGGCTGTGTGATGGCTGTGCGATGGCAGTGCGATGGCTGTGCGATGGCTGTGTTGGTGGCTGTGTGGTGGCTGTGTGGTGGCTGTGTGGTGGCTGTGTTGGTGGCTGTGTTGGTGGCTGTGTGATGGCAGTGTTGGTGGCTGTGTGATGACTGTGTTGGTGGCTGTGTGATGGCTGTGTGATGGCTGTGTTGGTGGCTGTGTGATGGCTGTGTTGGTGGCTGTGTGATGGCCGTGTTGGTGGCCTACCTCTGGCTTGAGGTCCCTGTGCACCACGCCGGCCTCGTGCATGAAGCTGACGGCCGACACCAGGCTGCTCATGAGCTTGCTGGCCTCCCACTCGGCGAACAGCTTCTTCCGCTTGATGCGCTCCAGCAGCTCGCCGCCACGCAGCAGCTCCATCACCAGATACATGTGGTGCTGAGGAGGGGAGAACATGACCCATTAATAACAAGAGATAGGGAGTACATACGGGCACATGAAAAGACTGGTGTCAGTGATCATGAAGATAATGATGATTTCATATGTGTGTGTATGAGCATGTTTGTGTTCGTTCGTGTGTGTGTGTGTGTGTGTGTGTGTGAGCGTGTTTGTGTTCTTCGTGTGTGTGTGTGTGTGTGTGTGTGTGTGTGTGTGTGTGTGTGTGTGTGTGTGTGTGTGTGTACCTGGTCGGTGTAGACTTCATGGAGTTTGACGATATTGGGATGAGACTCACACTGCCTCAGAGCTGCGATCTCCTTCTGGATCATCGCCTCCATTCTATAGAACACACGTTTATGAGACACACTGCAACAACACCAACATTCTATAGAACACACGTTTATGAGACACACTGCGACAACACCAACATTCTATAGAACACACGTTTATGAGACACACTGCGACAACACCAACATTCTATAGAACACACGTTTATGAGACACACTGCAACAACACCAACATTCTATAGAACACACGTTTATGAGACACACTGCAACAACACCAACATTCTATAGAACACACGTTTATGAGACACACTGCAACAACACCAACATTCTATAGAACACACGTTTATGAGACACACTGCAACAACACCAACATTCTATAGAACACACGTTTATGAGACACACTGCAACAACACCAACATTCTATAGAACACACGTTTATGAGACACATTGCAACAACATCAACATTCTATAGAACACACGTTTATGAGACACACTGCGACAACACCAACATTCTATAGAACACACGTTTATGAGACACACTGCAACAACACCAACATTCTATCACTCTCTATGTACAAGCCACTCCAGGTCCACTCAATCAGTGTGGAGTCCACCCACAGTAAACCGTCCATTTTAAAGGCAGTGTCTGGAGTTAGGTGAACTGTGTTGTCTAGAGGGTTTTACTATTCTAGGTGAGAGCTCTCCTTGTCTGCAACTTAAACAAAACAAACAGAAGTGAAAGAAACCTAAAATCCCACACACTATCCCTACGTGATGTGAATACCTGGTAGTGGAACTTACCATGTGTGGATGAGAGTGTGTGTGTGTGTGTGTGTGTGTGTGTGTGAGCTTAGCGGAGCTCCAGAAAGTGGTCAATTACCTGACCGCTTGGTCGCACTGTAAGTCAGTGCTTCCCCTACCATGTGACCCAACCTATCCTTACCCAGGAGGGGGGCGTTGTGCTCACCTGCGGCTGGTGATTTTGACGGCGTACTCCTGTCCGCTCTGCTTGTGTCGGCACTTCCTGCACACAGAGAAGCTGCCTTCTCCCAGAGGAGGGCCCTGCAGGCACAGCTCGTACTGCTGGAAGAACTGAGAGTCCTACAGGCATGGAGACAGGGGTGGTGGAGGGGGGGGGGGGGGTGTTGGTGAAGCAGACTTCAGCAGAGAATGTATTAAGTAGTTTCACTACTGGAGCTGAAGATGCCTGTGTGTGTGTGTGTGTGTGTGTGTGCACAGTACATATGTACATATTAAGACACTAGAATGTGTAAATGTGAATTCATTCTTTTTAAAACAAACCCTATAAAGATGGTTAAATTACTGCACATTTTTTTACCATGACTGTGCTACACAAGACACTAGCTACTTGAGAGATGGGTCTTTTTTTATGTGGCTTATCCTGTTCCTATCAAATACAGTAAGTCAGGAGACCGGATCGGAATGGCGGACGACAATAACTTCCTATAGCTCGCCGTGTAGAAGATAGCTGCACTACACATAGGAGAAATCTCTGCAGTGGAAACGAGTTCTGTGTGAAATACCTTCAGCATGGCGCTGCGCTTCACTGTGGCTGAGCCGGGCCGGTCCACGTTCACCTGGTTCTCCAGGAAGTCCCCCATGACGACGTTTTTGTTGAACAGAATGGACGGCGCGATGAAAGAGTAACCCTAGGGGGAGGAGAAGAAGCCACGAGCAGAAGAGGGCGTGGGGATTTCTCAAAGTAGGTTCTTAAACTTTTTAAGTAGAGAGGACAAATTGGCCTCATGCATCATCCATTTGTCGAGAGAACTATGATAAATCTTTAAGGCTTAATAAGTGCCTCGTGTCCCAGTTCTATTTCCTACCTGCAGGTGTCTTGTTCATAGCACAGAACTTAGAGGGGTAGGAGAGGGGGAACAGAATGTACCTGGAAAAGGCGATCAGTACTGGGAGGGGTGGTGGCTGGAGAGTAGACAGGATCCATCCCAGTGAATTCCTCGGCAAAATTTCCCACATCCAGCTCATTCCGCAGCTCAGGACGGAAGGGGCTGACCACCTTTTTTGCAGCCAGATCTGACCAGCTGAGCCCCTACAACAAATGTAAATATCCCATTAATGAAGTGTACAGTGCAGAGTGAGAGAGTCTGTGTGTTCTTATATGTGAGTGTGTGCGAGCCTTAGTTGGAGTATGAACAAACAGAACATAGAGCAAGTGTTTGAGGAGAAAAAGAAATAAAGAGAGAGAGTAAAATAAAGAGCAAAACCAGAACTTGCTTCAACAGAGCTCACCCTCATTTTGGAGTATGACTGTCCATCTTATTTCATGTTCTTCAGCATAACACCTCTAAGATCCTGACACGGCTCTGTACCAAACCCCTTCCCCCTGCCTCCTGAGGACTCTGCTCTTACCTCACTAGTATGCTGGCTACAACTCTCCACTCGTTACAGACTGAAGCTTTTTTTCTTAAAAAAAAAAAAAACGGTCTTTTCTTTTTTTCTTTCTTAAAAAATAAATAAATAAATAATGTAATAAAAAATAAATCAGAACACTGCAGTTCCTGGCCAGCTCTGCAGTGATCCAGCCAAGATAGATCCCATTAAGAGGATGTCATAAGTAAACCAAATGTGCTCTTTAGATAAAATGGATTATCAATACCCATATTCACATTTGCTCTAATATTATGCGTATGAAATATCTATATATATATATATATATATATAACAGAGAATATACATCATAGATACATTCCATAGATAGATTCCGTAGATTGTTAATGAGTGTTATAGACAAAGGAGTGTGATGTAAAGACCTTAAAGAATGGATGAGTCTTGATGTCGTCCGCCCCCTTGGGGCCCGAGCCGAGGCGTTTGTGGGGGTCTTTGACCAGCAGCTTCCTCAGGAGGTCCTGCGCCAGGGGGGCAATCATAGACGGGAACGGGGGGTCGCAGCGCAGGATCCGCCTGAGACGGAGGGACGAAGAGGGAGGAGGAGGAAGGAAGACAGGATGGCCAGAAGGAAAAGAAAATGAGTACAAACGTGAGTGAACTCTTGACAGAAGGGCTCTGATGGGACAGTGGTGAGGAGAGGGCGACTCACTTGGAAACCTCACTCTGCGTATTCCTCTCGCCCTCCAGGGTGAACGGAGAGGCTCCAGTCAGCAGCTCAAACATGAGGATGCCCAGACTCCACCAGTCCACCGACTGCACAGGGCAGGGAGCAGAGAGAGAGAGAGAGAGAGAGCCATGAACGAGTGCTACTTTAGTGAGGACGAACAGAAACACCAGGAACAGATAGGACAACAACGGTATTGACGGAACACAGAATGAAAGGGAGAAACAAGTTGGAGCAGGTCGTGGAGGCAATACGTGATCAATGTTGCCCTTGATTAGTGGCACGTAGCAGTAAGCACTCAATTTGACTCGCTTTAAAAAGCCTTTGTCGAGGCATGGAGGTCAATCGTCCGACACGTGTTAGCATGGATGACAAATTACGGTAGGCACTCTGAAGTACACAGACAGCAGTCATTGTCAACAAATGATTCTTTTTCCCATGATGTAGCCCAGAGCAACACACTGGTTGATAGCAAAACAAATCACAAAGCTGACTAAATGTCACAAGAACAATAACAAAACTGGGCTGCATGCATTTGTGTTTTGTTCTGGGAGGCATAATGGGGATTTGACAACACTGACAATAAGACGTGTCAAAACTATTGTCCGTGTAATAGAAACGCCTCTCAATGCAGCAGGAGTTGTTTACATTTGAAAACACAAAAAATGGCCCTTTAGAGCATTTAGTGGAGCACAGAGCGTAAAAGGGCACCAGATCAGGTTGGCATAAGCGGAGTGTAAGCTTGTGCATTCAGAGTGGATGAAGGCTGGAAGTACACTGTGCCCCTTACCTTGCCATGGCCTAACTTCCCTCGGATGATCTCTGGTGCCATGTACTCAATGGTGCCACAGAACGAATAGGTCCTCTCTTTCTGTTGACACAAATCGGCCCAATATACCATATAGAATAAGAAAGAGAGGGAGAGAGAGAGAGAGAGAGAATAAGAAAGGGAGAGAGAGAATAAGAAAGGGAGAGAGAGAGAGAGAGAATAAGAAAGGGAGAGAGAGAGAGAGAGAATAAGAAACAGAGAGAGAGGGAGAATAAGAAAGAGAGGGAGAGAGAGAGAGAGGGAGAATAAGAAAGAGAGAGAGAGAATAAGAAAGAGAGAGAGGGAGAATAAGAAAGGAAGAGAGAGAGAGGGAGAGAGAGAGAAAGAGAGAGAGAGAGAGAGAGGGAGAGAGAGAGAGAGAGGGAGAGAGAGAGAGAATAAGAAAGAAAGAGAGAGAGAGAGAGAATAAGAAAGAGAGAGAGACACAATTACACATTTTGAGATGCTAAATTAAAAAAAGTGGCATACCCTGTGTGTCTGGAGTTATTTTTTTTTAACTAACTGGCAATGTTAGGTTGGAGAGTTAAAGCAGCAAACGGAGTTGTGTTCCAAAACTAGTAGGCTAACTACCCTAAAAGGCATGCAAAAACCTTGCAAACACCACCAACAGCCCAGCTGACACTGATAGAAGCTTGCCAACACACTAACTGGTGTCTTTTGGCAGTATAGCTGGCAATGTCCATGCGTGTGAAAGCTTTTCTTCCATTTTTTGCAGGGTGTTCCAGCCCATTACACAGAACTACATAGGGCATATCTTGGATGGTTAGTGGGGAAGACACAGGTGTTTATCTGTCCTTCACATGACCATATGCTATCAAAATGAATTTGAGGATGGTACCAAAACTAGTTGCCTATAAAAACCATACCTCAAAAAGTGTCAAATTGTTGCATAGTGTTACTATAAATGTGGATTAGTGTACAATATCTCACTAGCATTCGTCTGGTAGAGCTGGTGTTCGCAATTTATCCATCAAAATATGTATTGTGAATTAGTTAAAAAAAATTCTGAGTTGTTCAAACAAACCCAAACCAAAAAGGTTGATTATTTTATTTAACCCGAAGTCTTTAAAAGAAGCCAGTTTGGATGCAAACATGCAATGAAATCAGCAGATTGTTCCGGAGAACTGCCATCTGTCATTTTTGCTGGTTATTAATTGGAGTATACTACATCCCTTTCCATGCTAAATGCTCAGATAAATTGCATTTACTTTAAAATAAATACACATACAAACTACCACCCTATAGCCTACTTTACTAGTTCTGTACTCAAGCAGTGGCTACTCACTAGATTTGGTTTTGGTTTAGCTTTACTGAGGTACATACAGTCATTTCACCACAGATGCAATAGTACCTCTTCATCCAGGAACTCCTTGCTCAACCCAAAGTCTGTCAGCACCACGTGGCCCTCGTTGTCCAATAGGATGTTTTCCAGTTTGATGTCCCGGTACACAATGCCAAGCTGAAATGATTGTGCCAAAAGGAATAAAAATCAAGAACACCGTACAAGGCTCTAACAAAGCTGTGATAAAAAAAAGCATTCGACTGGAGAGCTGTGACAGACGAGCAGCGAGGCCTTTCCATTTAAATGGAACTACGTTTCTGTTACTTAATTCCTTTAAAATGGAGCCACTTACAGCTTGACAAGTTACAGTCCCCCCCCCCCCCCCCCAAAAAAGCTCCTAACTCATTCTCAGAACAGTCATTCAAAACCACACGCCATCACCACATTTGGCCAAGGCACTATTTCATTTTTTCAGTGTGCTCTTTCAAGACGGACAAGCTACAGCCCAATTGGCTTAACACTTAGTACAAGTATGACAGGGATGGATGCTTGCTTTCAGACATGCTGATCAGAAAATATATAACTCTGTCAGTCAACTTACACAACACTTTCATGTACACAGCTGTTGCTTTACACAAATCACATGGGAGAGACTGGATGTCTAATGAGGTACTGGGCATGTCTTAGTTCCCATTTCCCATATAACACCATGTATTTCAGACTGTGCTTGACTGGACTTAAACTGCCATCATCAATAGACAATGTATCAGTTCTGTAAACAGGCCTGCACCTATTTCAGTTTATTGGCATGTGGAGTTTTGGGGGTGCACGAACACACAGCGATATGGTGATGTTTTTTGCGTCATATTTGTGCGTGGGCCAACCATTTGTACGGTCAGAAACGGCACAGGCTTGTTGTAAATACTTTCTGTTTGGTGTTCGAATCATCAAACGGTGCTCTCCGTGTGGACACAGCATTGCATACTTTGAATAGCGGGTGTGTTCACAGTCAGTTCATAAAAAAAAACCGGAATAGCATGGCATGACAGGAAGCATCTTTTCTGTCTGGCCAGTCAAGGGGCAAGACTAGTCCAAAGATCATGCTATGACCTAGACGGGTGCACACACACGCAAGACAAGTGTGTTTAGAACAGCCTTCATCAGCTGCTGCAACTGCAGTCTCCAAATGATGTCTATTTCCAAAAAGAAAAAAATCTAGAACTCATCTATTCAATCTGGGGGTTAGTCAACTCTTCACAATAATGACTGTGTGCAATACTCTCTGTAAGAGATAACAAATTACATTACCATTCTGCTCATCTGTTGAACACATTTTCAAAGAACTTCTGTTTGAAGAGAGTTCCACCTCTAAACTGCACTGCAAACAAAGCTAATTATTATACAACAGCCAAAGCTCTATTATGTAAACAATGCAGAGGTGCTTTGAACCTCTGTGTGGTATGTCAACACACTCCAGTGCAAGGCAGTATATTTAAATTATTATATCACATCCAAATGTAGCACAAAGGAAGACAAAAACAGCCTAGTGTAAACAAAATGAAGTTCCAGACTTACAACACATATAAGGACTAGCAGACTTCCATGTTTAAACTCTTGGACAGAATTTTCAGAATATATTAACTTTTCAGCAAGAGAGATCTGAAAATTCTGATAAAAGAATGCCTTCATCAACAATGTAAGATCCTAACTTTTCATGTTATATTCAAGGGACGCAGATTATCTTTTTAATGTTCATTCTACAACATTCTAAACACACCGGTGCGACTGTACCTGCAAGGAGAAGCTGAGTGTCTTCCTAAAAAGTCAGAAAAAAACCACTCGGTCTCTGAGGTCCTAAGAGGCCTTTAGCTGCTCTGACAGAATGAAATGTGATGCTATAACCCATGCGTGCAACCGACAAGATATAGTCAATTCCATTTCCATTAGAATGTCTGCCACATATACACACAGCAGGCTCACTAAATGTCTCATTTCAAGTGCTTTTGACTGACTTTTTTGGTGAATGGCCTTTGCATGAACTTCCGGAAGCATCTGAATACAAACATAGGAATTCCATTGGCTTTTTACCATGGCTTCTATAACCATACACATTCTCAGGAATTTCAGCAATACAAAAATGCTTGTTAGCCAACACCCTTAACATGAAGCTCAGACTGTGCAAATTAAGAACACCTATACATTAGATTTAGGACTTATCCAGTAAAAAATATACAGAACTTTTAAGTGTTTTCAATGCATATCTGTTAGGTAAGTAACAGTGTTTCAGAAAATGGATTAGATTAAAGTGTGGAAAAAAGATGGTGGCTTCATATAGAGTTTACATTTCTTAGCACTGTTTGTTCTTGACATTAGGCGTGGACAGTCCAGGCGGCACAAATTGGAGTTTTTCACTGGGCAGGATAATCTGAACGAGTTATTGGTGAGAAGTTAAAGTGTAGTACGACTGCCGCTCACAATGCAGTCGTGAAGTTTGCAAAGTCAAGAACTAATTCTGACAGAAAGCAGTCTGGACGTCCGTGAGCGATGCCTTTCTTCTACCCATTTTCGTGTGTTTTAAGAAAAGGCAAAACACAGAAAAATGCAACAGGCGTTTACTGCGTGATGGTCAATTGAAAAGTTACTACAACAGGCCAAAGTAAGGATGATGCAGTCTCCTGCAATAAACTTTATTTCTGATGCAATCACTACGTTCAGAAGAAAACAGTCCATTTTCTTAAGAGTGGTCTTAAACTCTTGTCCATGACTGTACAGATCAATTACATCATAGTTGCATCATAGCTGGACACATAAACCGGAGAATGTGTTATTGTCAAACATTTTGTTTAATCCACAAGAGATTTTTGCACTATGTCTTTCCAGGTAGAGAAATTCAAAAGTTTACAGCGTCTTTGAAGACTTATGTTGGAGGTTTTCCCAAGACAGGTTCTCTTATCCCGCAAGTCTGACAGACGTGTAACAGTTGCTGCCGGTCCTTACCTTATGCAGATGCTCCAAGGCAAGAATGATCTCTCCAATGTATATCCGAACTTCCTCCTCAGAGAAGTGGTCTCGCTGGTAAAGATGGGTAAACATCTCCCCACCACTAACATAGTCTAGAAGGGGACAGCAAAGTGTACTTCAGGAAAACAAAGTAAATCAAGCACCTCAAAGGTTCGTCCATTCCAGACACATACAATTTTCTAAAAAAAAGAAATAAAAAAAACAATACAAAGGAAATACAAACTGTAAATGTACAAATATGTTTGCTAATGTATATTTATGATTTCATGTCTGATTAAGTACTTACCAAGTATGAGGTGCAGTTTCGTCTGAGTTTGGAAGGCATAGTGCAGTGTGACTAAGAAGGGAGACTGCCGAATGTGCTCCAAAACTTGTCTCTCAGTTCGGGTGTGTTCGGCTGTTTTTGCCTTTTGTACAATGGCTGCCTTCTTCAGCACCTTTAGACGAGGATACTCTCATTAATAAAGACAGCGCGAACGGGCCGATCCACCTAGTCTGACCTTTCCCTTTGTTACACATTACACTTGTCAACGAACATGGGTGTGCCTACTAATGGGAGAGATCAGAAAGGGAGTGATTCAGGGAGTGCTGAGCCTAAGCCAAAGCCATGCACTTCCTCATGATCAGAATCGAATTACAAAGGGCAGGGACGGCACCCTTTATGACCATTAAGATTTCTCAAATAAAATATCAGCTGTGTGTTTTTAATGAAGATGTGCCACTGATGTACAACACTGGGAAGTCAGGCTGGAGCTGCTGCACTAACCTTCATAGCATAGAGCTTCCCTTCATCGTGACCACTCGTCTTCCTCACGAGGAACACTTTTCCGTATGCTGCACAGGAAAAAAAAGAGCAGACATTAAAGACATTCAGCTATCAGAATTGTGAAAACAACCAGAACGACAGAGAGGCAACCATACAGGACCAACACTCATATTTATATTGACATGCTTAATTTTCACTCTGACCCTATAGCATCAGTCATCCACAGCCAGAGTGCATTTAGGTCTGGTCCTAGACCATGAATTCTCAAAATGAATATAAACCCATTTGAAGGTAACACTGATTAGCCAGGTTAGGGAACGCTTTAGGTCTCAACAGCAACAACAAAAAAAAAAAAAAAACAACAACAACAACAAGAAAAACAGTCATTATGAATCTGAATTGTGCCTCTCACCTCCAGTGCCCAGCACTTTCAGAAGTTCGAAGTTCTCCACACCCACTTTCTCAGTGTACCCTGTAAGGTTTGCTGAGGGGCAAAGTTGAAATATTGTGACACACACACACACACCCAAGGCTCTCCCCCAGATACCAGAGATGCCACTCCGTAGCAAAGAGCATCAGTACAGTAGATCAATAAAAGTCAGAAAAAGCTTTCAACGGTTGTCAGACAAAGTCATGAAGTATAAACAACATTTTGCAACATAGTGCTACGACGATTGCAGCACCCATCCATCGCATTGACAAAATATGAAGAACATTAGTAAGCGAAAAATCTCACATTTATGGCGGTTTAATCAGTGCGGTTGAAACTCATTTGCTACTTACCATTAGTGATTTCATGTTTGACAGTACAGACTTTCTTCCGGGTCTCTTTATCAGAGTCCTCGCCACTACTGCTGCTGCAGCCACTACTACTACTAGTGTCTCCAGACATAGTGCTTATGAAATGTAAAGTAACTTATATTTAAAAAACGAACTGCAAGCTGACTAGATTTCTCCTTCCGGTGTACAAATTATCATCTAAACTATACCGCGTAAACAGTAGAAATGCACACTATAGATCACTCGTTTTTTTGCATAAAGTGCAGGAAAACACCGCGAACTGTCTCGTATTGATAGTAGTCATTGTTTTGTTTTTCACGTATGACCACCGCAAATCCCTTTGACATCCTGCTGTTTTGACTAATCTTCATAAGCTCGTCCTGTTGTTTTCAGGGGTTACACGGCCCACATAAAATATCAGCGAAGTTATCTGTAATGTTCTCTTCTAATGTCTATATAGTCGATATAAAATTATGTTTATCGAACAACCATTGCCGCCTGAAACTTGAATTTCGTTTCTGTTAACTCCAGTCAATGAATTGGTGTCGGCCATACGTGGATGCCATTTCCGTATTTTCTACTTCGACACAAACTGTCGCAAGCAAGCTAGCTTGCTGCTAACAATCTGCAACTGGATACTGATACAATTGTAACAACTCAGTTGCAGTGACCTGTAACGTTAGGTATAACGTTAGCTAGTGTTCTTCAAAAGTAGTGGCGACAGCTAGCAAGGTATCTGGCTCTTTATAAGCTTTTTTGCCCGCACGCACATACCTTGAGATACATCTCCTGGCTGCACTGTTATATCAGCTGCGCGAAGCGAACGTAAGAAAAATGACATAAACCGGACTATTTTTCCAGGCTAGCTAGCTAGGTGGTTTGCCAGCTAGCTCGCTAACTACCAGCCATGACAGACACTTAATTAAAACTCCCTAGCTATGAGCCAATAAAATAATCGAAGTGACGCGCAACAGATGACATAAAATCGCTCTTCTTCCCTTTCTTCCGGATGTACTTATGTGTAACTCACGCTGAAAATATCTTTACTAAAAGGAAACAAATTTCACACCAAAATGACTTTAAAAACTGTTGTAAAGACTGGATTAGTTAAACTACGGAAGCCGGTGTGATCCAATCTGATTGTTGCTTTTTTAAGTTGAAATGAAAAGGGCGTTTACTGCTGATAGGGATATTGTTAACTATTTACCTCTCAAGTTCATCATACTGTGTTACTGCTATCATAATTCCTCTAATTGCATTATTGTACGCCCAACATTGTTACTATAACAAATTGTGATATTGTGATAATAAAAGTCCATTTGATCACATTAAATAACCATCTATGTCCGTTTCAGTGACAGCCTTGGTATATTTGAAAAGCCTTAAAAAACTCACCTTTTTAAACAGCATCTGTCTAATTGGTTCTTGTGTTTGAAGCACACTTTATAAATGTAATTCTTTTTTATATATCTGGAAATATTGTTATTATTTGATAGCTTTGTTGTTTGTAATGTTTTTCTACTGTTTTGTAATTCGCTTTGGACAAAAGCATCTGCCAAAAAAAAACTAACCACAACCATAGCTATATGTAGCTTATCACATAGGCCTATAAATGTGTTATATTGTTGATATAAATGTTAAGGGAATCTTAAAAGTGTCATGTTTACTTTGTGTTACATTTTTACAACAATTTGAGATCTCTGTCAAAACTGAACCCCACCACTAATTTACCCCACTAAACGAATGTGTGCTGCAGCAGCATGTTCAGGTATTAACCGCAAGGATTAGCAGAGTTTTGAAAGGTGTCAGGCAGAGGACACAGACACGCAGGGCTTTCACTGCATTACTGCCATCAATCATCTATCTTCATAATCCTATTTCCGTTACTGACATTCAGGTGTGTGTCTGGGTCTGCACACGTCTGTGTATATGTGTGTTGTCTGTCTGAGTGTGGGTATGGGCATGCACAGAGAGAATCTTTACCATCTACTTGTGATTTGTGTGTGTGTGTGAGAGAGAGAGAGAGAGGGAAAGAGAGAGAGGGAGAGAAAGAGAGAGAGATTAAATGTGTTGCTGCTGTTGAGAAATAGAATGGAAGTAAATCAATAGGATAGTCAGACGACAAAATTAGGGAGGAGTGCAATGCGCAAGTTCAGAACTGTGTGAGGAAATATGATTTCCTTTATAGGCAGACAGAAGAAAACACAATTAGGGACAATTTTACCCATTACATTCAAATAAATGTATAAAAATCAGCTCTACTCAAAAAGCAGTTTAAAAACCTCAACATTTATTATGTTCCATTTGCTTAAAATTTTACAGTACTGTATTTTCTCTTCAGTTACATATTGGAGCAATGAGTCACTACAGCCAGCGTTTAAATGTGGTATTCTGTGGTTACTTAACATGCAAACAGATTTTTGTTGTCAGTGTTGTCAGTGCTAAGGTTGAAAAAATGAACTTTATTAAAGCCAGACAACATTTCCCTTTTTATTTTCCCAATAATAATGATAATAACCACACTAATGATGTATAAAAAGGGAGCAGAAATTGTGTCCAACCAGTAATTCTCTTCACTGTAATTCCAGTTTGATTGGTGCTAAAGGTAAGTCAATAAACTGCATATGAAGGAAGGTCATAAACAGCGTATAAATGGTTTCAACATGAATTTTGTGTTATTTCACCATTAAAATTAAACGACTTTATGGGAAATAGTTAACATTTTACTCAGGCTCAACTGAAGACAGTATATGTTGTGCATACTGTACAGCACCTTGTTTCCAGACTGGAATGTTCACTTAAGTTAAGTGATATCAGCAGGATGTTGCATTTAATTTTTACCAGTACCAATTAAATATTCATTGGGGTGTCACATCATCACTTCCACTATTGAAACACAAATGACTGCCATCTTCAGGCTCAGGCTGGCGCTGCGTCCCCCTCCTCAGAGGCCACCTGGTTCAGCTGAAGAAGTTTGAGCACAGGCTCTAACCACTCCATCACGGTCTCCTTCACGCTCTTCTCCAGGAGGTAGCCCTCGGACTCGGCCTCTGCGTCCGCCTGTCCCTCCAGCGCCTCCAGGGATGTCTGCAGGTACCTGAGGCTGGCCAGGACTGAGCCCTGCAGAGGACAAGGGAGAGGTTGGAGCTTTGTTTGGTGACGAGTCATTTTCAAATAATTAGTTTTAAAAGTTCACAATGCATTCAGGTTATCTCGTATTCTAATTGTATAAACTCATAGTGTTTGAGAGTTCATAGAGTTATGAACTGGGTAACAAAAATGCCTATTTATTTATTTTTCTATTTTTCTTATTCTTCAAAAAGAGTCTACTGTACAATCCAGCCTTTCATGTTTTTTCACTACCCAACAGTCTCATGAAGTGGTAAATGTAAAATGTATATTTTTAAATGACACATCTGGATTGTTTCTTGACTGTTTGAAAACAATGTGGTATATGCCATACCCCTGTAGGGAACAAATACTATGGGAATTTATGCTGGAAAAACAGTAGGCCTATGTATGTGGAAAAATTAATGGCATACAATTGGGTTGACTCCTTTGCTTACTGCGTCATTAAAACAATAAATATATTTTCCTTGTTTAGCATCTCACCCTGTAAAGGTTTTTGGCGGTATGTTTAATCGTGTTGTGGGCACATAACACAAAATCTGCCTTGCAGATTGAACATGAATCAAATTGTCTTCTTATCTCTTGTCACTACCACAGTGAAGACTTCACTCTCACCTGAACCAGGAGCACAGAGAGTACAATCACTCCGATGGTGTTCATCAAGCCACCGTAATAGCTGACCAGGGCCTCCCTGCACCCGCGGAGGTATAGGTTGAGCTCCTCCGTCTGGTGCTCGTAGCTGAAATGGGCGGTGTCGTTGGTCAGCTGGTACTGGATGCAGGGTCGAGGGGAGCTGGGGTTGCAGCAACTAAAGGGGACACCGTCCAACAGGTAGCGTCCATCCACATTGCTTTTGATGCGGCTGCCAGAGAAAAGATTGAATGGGTTGGGAAGATGAATTTACATTTTGTTTATTACCAGGTGTTGGAATTGCATTAATGTTATGCTAGTAGCTAATGTTAAATGATTGATTTCCAATCTTTCAACATCTCCACAGTTCTCATAAAATACTCAAGTATCCATTACATGTATGGTTTATTTGCGGGCAAATGGGTAATCAATTTCAAATCGAACCACTACATTGCTTCCAATATTTTTCTGTGATCAATAGGAAGAGTCTAGAAGAGACTTTTGGTATGTCATTGGTAGATGGGATGAACAGAATGAATTGAATTCAACAAGATTGTCACTTACTCTTTAACGTCCTTGGTGCTGAGGTCAAGGTAGCGATTGCTGATCCACTGCACCTCAAACCAATCCCTGTAGTCATCGTTGCCGCAGCATTGGAAATCCATCTGAAGGCGGTCAATGGACTGCTTCTGGAAACAGCGGCCGGGCGTATCCGTATCCTTGTAGAAGCGGATGCCCTTCCTCAGACCAATCAGCAGGGAGGATTCCAGGGAGCCCTTCATGATGAAGCTCATAAGCATGGCCATGAACATGAGGAAGGTGACGAACATGGAGGCGCCAAAGTAGGGCTTCAGGAAGGTCTTCCACTGCGGGAATCGACTCGGGTCCAGGGCATCCTGACAGATTCGTCCGGCAAAGTAGTTGATCCCCAGACCGCCCAGGCCCACGATCATCAGGGTGTGAGGTACGATGTAAATGTCGGTGTTGCCCATTACCTGCAGATGGGGAGTGCCAACAATTTACAGGGTCACATGTTTAGAGACAAGAAATGATAAGTCCAAAAATGAAGCGTCGACTGAATTATGCGAGAGTGGAGTATGTAGCTCCCTTCATTGTAACAAGAGTGTCCTTGTGACTTTCATGTTTTGACACTTACAGTCTTTTCAGAGGGCATGTGATATAATCTGAAACCTATTACAAGTTAGTCTTTGCATTTTAATAACTGAATTCATGACCTAGCTAACCCTTTCATGCGACAGAACTACAATTGCTCCTTCAGATGCTTTTTCTAGGTGCCTGTTGCAAAAAGACATCTCAAATCATAAAATATATATTTTTTAAAAATCATCTAAATACCATAACATTCACTGTTAGGGGGCAAATAATTACAATGCTGAAAGCACATAGCATATCATTTTTCATCTACTGTATACAATAGTATGTTTACCACATCCTATAAGATATACAGCAGAACATGGAACATGGAACACATGTTTAGCAACCAGGTGCTCCACCTATTGGTCTGAATGAGTACAGTCACGTGGTTCATCAGGCCTGCTGCTGGGCCTCAGTGACAAGCAAACCTCCTTCACTTTTAACATGGAGTTAGTGCTTTGGGTAGTTTAAGTGCAACAGAAAAACCTCATAAAATATGGTGTGTATGGTGTGAGTGTACTTGAAAACATTGCTGTTACAATGTGTTACAACTTCATTACTGCTTATATGTGTGTCATATACAATGTTAAAGTTATAACTTATAATTAATATATGCTTCCATTGCAGTGTCAGATGCAAATGTCCCTATTCCGTCCGTGACATAAATATTTGACAGAATGTCACAGGGGTGTCATTATAAGAGGTGATGCTCTGCTGATTTATTTAGTATGATTTTGAGTAGATAAAGTGTAGGGGAAAACAGTGTCTGCATGGCTCCTTTCCAAAATGCCATTCGGTCAAAGTTCACTGCTTTTCAATTATTAAGTGACATTCATGGTGTGATAGGAGAACTGATAGATATTTAGTGGTCCTCAAATGGACAAAATCTAGAGCAACATTAGCATTTGTTGTTATCATACGAGACCTCATATACCGCAGTTAGTTGTTGTTTAGAGAGCACATTACAGTCCTTGAGAACTTCCTTATTGGTTAGTATTTTAGTGTTTTGTATCATAATGTAATGGCAGGTGACGAATATTAACGAATATTAAATCAACTTTACACTGGGAATCAACATGCAGCTGCTGCTGAACGCTGTTCTTAATGACCAGTCAGCCACTATGGTTAAAAAAACCTAAACGTAACCTCCTTTCTGTGGTCCAATTGTGTCCAGGCCTCTGCACGAGCTTCATATCAAGTCTGATTATGATACACCTGTTCTCAATATGACAGCTCATTATGGAGGACAGCTCATCGATAATCTCATTAACAGCTTAGATAATATTTATATTCACAGAGGGTCATTTCAACAATACACTATACGCTCTTCACCTTTTTACATCATACCAAAAAGGTCTTTGACACTCTTATAACATCTTCAAACCCTAACATTACAGCAATGTAAATTATTTAACCTTACCTAATTAAGCAGGGGATGGGGAGAAAACATTGTTGAAGGACAATTAGGGATGATATAATAAAAACGTTACTTTGCACTCGTATACTTGATAATGACGGTCACAATCACAATCATAACGATAAAATGGTTATATTCAGAAATCAAAATGATCTAAATATAGGAAAAACATCATCCACCATTGACGTTAACGGCCGATAAGTAAACCATAGAAATGATGTGCTACCTCAGCCCTTTTGCGCAACTCAATTTTCAGGAAACAGCCCAGGCAGAAGGTGATGGATCCCGCCACTGTGGCCATCCAGGAGAGCAGCCACAGGCTCTGGGCTAGTTTCACCCTCTTCTGGAAAGAGAACTTCATCTTCATTAACACCATGATGGAGGCCTCCTCGCAAGAGGTTGTCCCGAAGAGGAGAACTCAAAGGAGAAGCGATTAGATGACTCAGTCGAAGACAGGAGAGAAAAACAACCGGATGGGCGGACACAGATTTATCCAATAGCGAAGGTAAAAACCTGGCACAAAAATTTAGATTCTAGAATCTAGAATTTAGAAAACTTTGATTCTTCCAATTGGCCAAAATAAAGAATGAATCTGCTAAACTGCTGTGTGGTGTAAAAGTAGACCCTTCTTTCTTCCTGGAAATGGATTCTATAAATCCTTACTCGGCGCTCGATGATATTCCACAATCCGTTTGGTGAATATTCCCGGAGCACTGGCCAAAAAAAGATTGATACCCCTCGGCCCCGAGTGTGTACCCTTGCACCTCTGTGCCCATGCTTGGGTGAGACACACTGGATTGGGCCAAAGCTGCAGGACTTGGGCATCTTACCTCTAATCCCTTACCTATCCTATTAAACTCCCCCTTTCCAATGGGAATCCAGGCCACTGTCTGCTCAGCAAACTAACCCTGTCCACCTCTGTAGTAAGGGACAAGGCGGTGAGTTTAACAATGATGGAGGAAGTGTTTTAGATGTGTGCATTTTAGAAAAAGATTTATAATTCACAATTCCCTGCCTAAGACCTGAGTACCATTTTGATTTAAAACAAGGTCTTCTGGTTCTGCCTGAATATGCTCAAATACACAGTCTTTCATTGTGGGTTCACTAACAGAATACTAAAAAGTAGAGAGAGAGAGAGAGAGAGAAAGCGAGAGAGAAAGAGTGAGCGAGAGAGAGAGAGAGAGAGAGAGAGAGAGAGGGAGAGAGAGCGAGAGCGAGAGCGGTGTTGACTGTGAACATGAGAGTGAAAGTGAGGATAATCCTATGTAAAGCTATGGTAACGAGCTCATTAGAGTGAGTAAACAGATTGCTTTGTATATGGTTTGTGGTCTCTAGCTTGAGTGGATGATAACTGAATAACATTTTGAACTGTTTTGGCAATCAAAATAACTGATTTCAGACATATTTTCTCTTGTTTATTGATGCTTACACATAATTTACAGCGATGACACATAATAGTAAATATTTTACTAAACAGGCAGGGAAGTTATCTGAGACAATAATTACACAGTTAACATGAATAGAGGGAATGAGTACAGGATCGAACAGTGACAGTGACAGTGGATTCTCTTCAAACCTTTTCAAAGTTTGTAAGACAAAAAATGTATATTTCTCCTTACTTTTCGACACATCTTAATGAGCATATCCACATGAATACTGAAGAAGGATGGGAAAGAAAGAGAGGAAAAGAAAGAGAGGGAAAGGAAAAGGAGAGGAAACAGGAAAGGGTGACATTGTTCAGTGTACAGTGTTGTATTTAACGTATTTTACCTCAGAAAAATCCACTGCAGCAGCGCTCGGTTTTGTTTCTATATAAGTTTCTCACTCTATATAAAACCTGCTGTTTAAAACAGCTCTTTCCAGAATGACTACAATCTCAATGCAAACAATACATAGTGTTTACCTCTGTTGCTAAACTAGCTATAAAGTGAAGCAGACTGGTCTCCTGACAAAGAAATGTCATATTTTCTAATTCTAGTTCTAGTCTTTAAGAAATGAACAACAACATTACACATTCAAGTTACACCTACTAATTCAACTTTTCACATATTACTAAATGACATTGAGAGTTCATTGTTAGGAATACTTTATTTAAGCATTAAGTGGTATTTATAAGTGTATTATATATACTACGTATTCCTATAATGTTTATGAACTGTCTGATTATAGATTTAGGACTATAGTTGTACAAATAATATTACATAAACGTTCAACTCCATATTGTGGAAGCCCCAAGCTGCCATCAATATACATTTGAATTTTGACCCTGTCTTTGCAAAGTATCGTTTTCAGGAGATGTCAAATTAATTATATTGTTATATCTTGGAAAATAAAGTTTCGTTATCTTGAGATAATGACATCAGTCGAGATCTTGAGAAAATGGGAGTGTAAAAGAAATGTAATTTGATGAGATCTCACAGCTTCCATAGCAAACACTCCTCTGTACAGCAAATTGAAGAACAGGTAAAAATCTTTACAGATTACCCCGCCACCATCTGCGCTGCTTGTGGAGCTGACGGTGCCATGGGAGGAGGGGATGGAGGGAGCCCACGAAAGGAAGAGGGCAAAGTACTCTGACCTGGTTGCGGAGTGCAGGGAGAGTGGTTGGAGTACACGACTCTTTCCAGTGGAGGTTGGCACGAGGGGGTTTGTGGGAAGCTCAATGACTCGCCTACTTAAAGAGCTAGGGCTGAGGGGCAAGGAGCTACACAAAGCCACCAGAGAGCTGTCTGAGGAAGCAGAGAAGGCAAGTTTTTGGCTTTGGTTAAGGAGGCGGACAAGGCATGGGGAGCGAGCAACTCCTGAGAAAGGCTAGCTGCGGGGGGTGACTGGGAGACGTCCCTGTTCACTGCCCCGCCACCAGGAGATGTTCCGGGATAAGGGGCGAAACATCTGTGAAAGGTGGTCCCCGGCTGACGACCCCGCAGCTAGCCCAAAGGGCACCGGTGGAGGTGCGGCAGGCCTAGAGCCTAGCAGGTTTTTACCATCTACCTGTTCACACTAATTGTACAGCAAATTGAAGAACAGGTAAAAATCTTTACAAGCACAAACTAACTCTCTGAGACTGTATGATGTCATAGAGTGTATTTCATTACTCAATTCTAAATTCTTATTTAATATAAAATGTATTTTACACACCCTGTATGGGTAGTTGGAGCCAGGGTGATGTTTTTTGTATGAGGAAAAAAGGCTTTACTAAGAATTTAACAATTTTCTCTTCAAAGTCATGAAGGACTTAATCAACACAACCTTCCCACCCACTCCTTTGGACTGTTTTTTTTATATTTTTAAATATGCAGCAAACTCTTTTTCAATTCCACCATTTTTTACACACACAGGTCGTTCTCAGCTCTTACACATTATGCGTAGCTTGATTTGAACACTCTTCAGTATTCACTCAATTCATTCTTTATCGAAACTATGCTATTCTCCTTTACATTTCCCTGTGATTCTGATCTTCAATAACCTAACTGAACTTACTACTAAATACATACAACATGTACATTTGATGACTTTTTTTTTTTTACTTTCATCTCCACTAAGTTTATATCCACTGAGAGAAAGAGAGGTCTTCATTATCTAGGCTTGTAGTTTTCTCTGCAGTGGCAAACTGTGAGAGATTTGCCTGTAAGATCTCCACTCAAATGACATGAGAGGCCGAAGTAGGACAGCATATCCAAGGGCACTCAACCGAATCAAAGTGGTGTGCTCCTGTTTGATGTTGTCTCTGGAGGACATCAAAGCTGCTCCCAGTGCAGAGCAGAGGACGGCTGCAAAGATGTATCTTTGATTATGAATGGAGAAACCCAATCAGATTATGCGCCACATATCTGCAACTGAAGTGACAGTCAGGCCCTCTGTGTTGGCAGACTGAACATGTTGATTTTGGCTGTTAAACTGTTTAAAATGATGAAACTGACTGGATGCTGTGTGACATTTATTCCCCTATGTAGTCAGTGCCATCTCCTGTAAGATGGATCTGATTTTTAGATGTGTTCACAACCCACACGTCCCCCCCCCAAAATGGATCCAGGCTTACAGTTTGGTTCTCTCCCCATTGAGTACTTCCTCTACCACCCGTGGCGGTGACTGGCTGATGTAACGATGGAGCAGCCTCTCAGCCTCCTGAAGGGTTCTCAGGCTGGCTGCATGCTCCACACCACCACCCCCTCCACCAGCCGTGCCATGCCCTTGGGCCTCTCTCCAGCTGTGGACGATCTGGCCCTCTTCCTCGGGGGACTCTGTGACGTCTCCTCGGGGATGGTGGCGATCCATCGCGGCCTCGGTGCAGTTCGTCGAGTGGCCCTGCATCTTCAGCCCCGCGCCGCTGATCTCCTCCATGCTGGCCGAGAGGATGCGGATGGGCGAGCCCAGTTTGCGGGGCGGCGGGAAGTGGTGATCTTCCGCCGGGTCACGGTGATACTTTTGGAAGGAGGTGGAGCTGACGTCGTCCATGAGGATGGGTACGGTCTCCTGGTGCACCGTGAACTGGAGGTGGGGTATCTGCAGCGGGCGAGTAGGGTACTGTCGAATGACCTCCTCACCACCTGATTCGCTCTCCGTGTCACCCTCCACCCAATGACTGCGGTGGCCACTGATCCAGGTCAGGATGGCAGCGCCGTCGTGATGGCCAATTGGCACATACTGACGTGCCTCGTCTCCCATCTCTGACCAATCGGATTCCTCTTCCTCTGGAACAGGTCCCAGTGGTTGGTCAGCACCAGCCTGGTTATAATGGCTGTGGTCCAGGAACTGGACAGGAGGGGGGGTGGCTGGGAGCGTGAGCTGTTTGGCAGCGTCATCTGATTGTAATTGTTTTTCCATGGCTCCCGGCAACATTGATGTTACCTATGGGGGGGTGATGGAGAGGTAGGCTAACTATTTAAATATACAGTGCAATAAGGAATATATCATTAAGTCCATAGGCCACTTTGCATCTGGACAATTACTGGAGGTGGACAACATACAGTTTCTGTTGCATTTTCAGTGTCATATTCACATTGGTCAAGTCATTAGGTGACACGACTAGAACAATCCCAGCAGTAGGCTACCGGTACTGTATGACAGCACCTCTCCAAATCCATCCATGTCACAAACTAGAGCAAATATTCATGGTGGATTCGACCTTGAAATGAAATGAGTGGACAGTGACAGACAGACGCCGACAGACACTGATCACTGTAGACAAATCAGGACGACTTTAGTGTGTGTGTAAAACAGTTTGGTATGTGTTTATCTACATGTGTGACAGAAAATGACTTTGTGTGTCCATTCACAAAAAGCATGATCTTAAACAGTTAAGTGACTGCTGTTTTGTTCTGTATTGTCTCTCTCTGATTGTTACATGACTGGTGTAAAAGTAGAGATACTGTTCCCGGGATGTTTGGGGTAAACAATGGTTTAGCGTGTAAATTCATCCTGTACTCTCTCACTAACACCCACAAGGATGAAGTCAAAGGGAGGAAGACGAAGCTCATTTCATTTCAACAGTAAGCATGAATCTCACCGTACTCTGTTCTGATTATGCGCACATTTTTTTTTTTTTTGTTGTCGATATTTTTTCGTGGCTAGATCTTTTCATCACGACGAGATCGAGTTCTCACGTTAATGGCCTCCAGGCTGTGAATGGTCGTCTTAGCAACTGCCAGCTGCTCTGTCAACTGGTCTATGCGCTGGTTCAAGCGATCACGTTCTCCATCCAAATTTCCAGCCTAATGGCAAGCAGGGAGGGGGCAGAGAGAGAGAGAGAGAGAGAGAGAGAGAGAGAGAGAGAGAGAGAGAAAGGTAAGATAGGCATCGTCAAATCACAAATAGATTTACAGAGCATCAACTTCTAGATAGACACTTTTTCTGTTTCATGGTTCAAGCTAACTCTCTTGCGATACATTTGGGATTTACATTATTTATTTGAATCTTTGATGTCACATAAGGCTACTCTTAACATCTGACATTTTCTTCTGAAGCCTAGTAGAAGCCTAGTAGTCTCACCACACAATGAAGCTTCTTCTCCAGAAGGTTGTTACTCTCTTGAGTACATGAGTAATTGGACTGCAGACTGAAAAGTAAGAAACAAGAGTCCATGAAGGAAAGAATATTTCAACATCCACAAAAATCCCATGCCATTAATAACGAATAAATGTTGGTTTACACAGAAACTGAAAGAATAATCAAAAAAATACACCACTTTAGTATCCTACTTCTCCTTACTTCTTGAACCTGTCCAAGAGGCTGCTGAGCTCCACGCGAGTACTCTGTAGCTCACTCTCCAGAACCTGGTGGCCAGTTTTAAACTCTGCCCCCAAGCAGTCCATGCGGACAGAGGTCTGAAGTAACGTATGCTGGAGATCCTCATTCTGCCCTTGAAGAAATCTGCTTCGAAGAGGACAGCAATGCACCATGATTTACAATGAGAATGTACATTAAATATACAAATGCACGTGTCTGTAACTACAAGTTCTCCAAGGATACCAAATACAATTCCTATCCTATTCAGAGTTTTATTTTCTAAATGTCTGTGCTTTACAGTAGAAATTAGCCAATGGCCTGACTCACCTAATTTTCTCCATCTCTGATCCACTGTCCTGTAAGACACAAATTAAACACATACTGATTTTCACTCTTCTAAGCCAGTATTTACTGAAGTTCCACTGCCTGGTGCTTAGTTGTCAAAAGAGACAAGCGGTTGATTATTTTGGTGTTTGTGTTGCTACTGAAAGACTGCACATGGGGTCTTGTTCCACAGCAGGAGATTATTTGATTGAAGATACGATACGACATGCATGGTCACGGACATGTAATGTAAGATATGAGCACATTAGTGATGTGATGAGTATATATTCAACCAAGTGAGCTCTAAAGACACATCTCCAAGAACACTCCACGGTTGGCTGGAGAGAATAATGAGATAAAGCAGATATTTAGTACAATATTGACCACAATGCATCACTTACTCTATAGGCTGGCGGAGGACCCATATAAGTAGATGTTGACAGATCATCTTGGCCTGTAGGACTGTTTCTAGAGGAACTGGATTTGCTGGAATGTGATTCCAGCTCCCCGCCTGAGTGAACCCCTGGAGATGTTGCCATATGGCCAGCTGAATGGGGCATTGGTGAGTGTGGTCTGTGGTGATGATGGTGATCACCTGAATGGGTGTGATGGTGATCAGATTCTGGATGATCAAGATCACTTGAGGGGGAGAGATAGTGTTCAGATCCATGGTGATGATGATGGTGGTGATCACCTGAATGAGAAAGATGGGTTTCAGATCCATGGTGATGGTCATGGTGGTGATGGTGATCAGATTTTGGATGATCAAGATCCCCTGAGTGGGAGTGATGGTGTTCAGATCCATGGTGATGATGGTGATCACCTGAGGGGGAATGATGGTGGTGTTCAGATCCATGGTGATGGTCATGGTGATGATGGTGATCATCTGAGGGGGTGTGATGGTGTTCAGATCCGTGGTGGTGATGGTGATTACCTGACGGGGAGTGATGTTGTTCAGATCCATGGTGATGGTGATGATGGTGATCATCTGAGGGGGTGTGATGGTGTTCAGATCCGTGGTGGTGATGGTGATCTCCTGAATGGGTTTGATGGTGTTCAGATTCTGGATGATCGAGATCACTTGAATGGGAGTGATGGTGATCAGATCCATGGTGATGGTCATGGTGGTGATGGTGATCTCCTGAATGGGAATGAGGGGTCTCAGATCCATGGTGGTGATGTTCATGGTGGGAGTGATGGTGTTCAGATTTTGGATGATCGAGATCACTTGAGTGGGAGTGATGGTGTTCAGATCCTTGGTGGTGATGATGGTGATCACCTGAATGAGAAAGAGGGGTCTCAGATCTATGGTGGTGATGTTCATGGTGGGAGTGATGGTGTTCAGATTTTGGATGATCGAGATCACTTGAGTGGGAGTGATGGTGTTCAGATCCTTGGTGGTGATGATGGTGATCACCTGAATGAGAAAGAGGGGTCTCAGATCCATGGTGGTGATGTTCATGGTGGGAGTGATGGTGTTCAGATTTTGGATGATCGAGATCACTTGAGTGGGAGTGATGGTGTTCAGATCCGTGGTGATGGTCATGGTGGTGATGGTGATCAGATTTTGGATGATCAAGATCCCCTGAGTGGGAGTGATGGTGTTCAGATCCATGGTGATGATGGTGTTCACCTGAATGGGTGTGATGGTGTTCAGATTCTGCATGATCAAGATCACCTGAGTGGGAGTGATGGTGTTCAGATCCATGGTGATGATGGTGATCACCTGAGTGGGAGTGATGGTGTTCAGATTCTGGATGATCAAGATCCCCTGAGTGGGAGTGATGGTGTTCAGATCCGTGGTGGTGATGATGGTGATCACCTGAGGGGGAGTGATGGTGTTCAGATCCGTGGTGGTGGTCATGGTGGTGATGGTGATCAGATTTTGGATGATCAAGATCCCCTGAGTGGGAGTGATGGTGTTCAGATCCATGGTGATGATGGTGATCACCTGAGGGGGAATGATGGTGGTGTTCAGATCCGTGGTCATGGTGGTGATCACCTGAATGGGTGTGATGGTGTTCAGATTCTGGATGATCAAGATCCCCTGAGTGGGAGTGATGGTGTTCAGATTTTGGATGATCAAGATCCCCTGAGTGGGAGTGATGGTGTTCAGATCCATGGTGGGAGTGATGGTGTTCAGATCCATGGTGGTGATGGTGATCTCCTGAATGGGTGTGATGGTGTTCAGATTTTGGATGATCGAGATTACTTGAGTGGGAGTGATGGTGTTCAGATCCATGGTGGGAGTGATGGTGTTCAGATCCATGATGGTGATGATGGTGATCACCTGAATGGGTGTGAGGGTGTTCAGATTCTGGATGATCGAGATTACTTGAGTGGGAGTGGTGGTGTTCAGTCTCCATGTGGTGATGGTCAGACTCTTGTTGGGGGTGCTCAGATTCCAGGTGGTGATGGTCGTGATGATGCCCCTCAGAGTGGTGTGGATGCTTGTGTGTATGTGACTTGCGACGGTGGGATTCTGTGTGGTGGTGAAGGGGGTGAGTCTCATGGTCATCTCCATGTGGGTGATGATGGTGGTGGGACCCGTGCTGGGACCCGTGGTGGGACCTACGATGATGCGCCTTTGGATGATCTCGATGGTGGTGAGATTCGTGAGAACTATGCAGAACAGATTCCAGATCAGGGTGAGAGGAAGAGTGAGACGTTGCCTGGGAATGAGAGGAGGAGGAGGAATGGCGGGTTGAATGAGTTGAATGATGAGACCCAGAGGGGTGAGAATGGTGATGGGATCCATGGCGAGGATGGTGCGAGTGAGAGTGATGGTGGTGTTGACCTGGGCTGTGGTCTTTATGGCTGTGGTGACGGTGATGGGATGAGGAAGGGGAATGGTGGCTGTGGTGGTGATGGTGATGGTGATGAGATGGAGAGTGGTGGCGAGAGGGATGGTGGCTGTGTGGTGTTGATGAGCGGGAATGGTGGTGTTTTGGCAGGTGAGGAGTCGTTTCTGGACTAGTGCTAGTTCCATCTGTCAAGTGGCCTCTGTGATGATGTTTGTGTCCCCTGTGACCATGCCTCACGCTTGAGGAGCAACTACGGGAATGGCTACTACTTGCATCGGTTTGGCTGCTATGACTGTGATGTCGATGTTGACGATTACCTTTCAGAGTGGGTTGATGGTGGTGGTGTGGCTTCGAGTGGTGCTTGCTTGAATGAGAATGCTTGCTGGCGTGAGAATGTTTGCGGGAACGAGGGTGCCGGCTAGAATGTGAGTGCTTGCTCACATGAGTGGGGGCACTAGAGGTCAAAGAATTAACACTTCCTGGGCGACTACCTGGATGACTCCCTCGCCTACTTGCTGGTTTGGATTGTGACCTGGTAGACTTGGAGATCTTGCTAGGACTAGTTGACCTGTGGGCATTGGTGACGCCAAGAGAAGTCAGCCGAGAGGGACTCAACACCTGCCTGGTGATCTCGTTCAGGAAAGCAGAGAACTTCATCTTCTCTTTCGTAAGGTCCTTCTTGGCTAGCTCCTTCTTCTTCCGAGTCCCATGTTGACCTTGGTGAGTCTCATCCTCCTCCCCTTGCTTACCATGCTGATGGGACAGAACTTCCATGGATTTAGCCTTCCGCATATTTACCCCGTCACTGTTTTTCAAAACTCTTTTCGCTGGGGCACGGCGTGAGGACTTTCTCTTCTCCTTCTTGGGCTTGTTCCCATCCTCCAGTAAAGGCTGTGAATCTTCGTCATCATCTTCCCCAAACCTTCTCTTACCCCTGGAGATATCTGTCAAAGAGAGCGAGTGGCGGGGTTTCTTTCCCTGTTTTTTCTTCTTTGACGATCTTGCATTGTTCAAGGTGCTCTCTGAGGACCAGCTGGAAGGTGAGGAAGATGAAGAGGAGGAGGAGGAAGAGGAAGACGAGGAAGAGTTGGATGAGGAAGAGGAGGAGGAAGAAGAAGAAGAAGAACCTGTGGAGGAGGAACTGGAGCTGGAAGTTGTGGTGGAGGATGAGGAAGAGCCAGAGGATCCAGATGTGCCAGAGGAATCTGAAGAACTGGAAGAGTCAGATGAATGTGTTGAGCTAATAGAGGAGTTGGAGGAGGTAACTGAAGCTTTACGATGGGACGTGGCGTTGGGACTGTGATGATGCTGTTGATGACGATGACGATGGCGGTGATGGTGATGGTGGTGGTCAGAGGGTGCATGATGGGATTTTTCATGGTGATGCTCATGGCTATGGTGGCCATGGTGATGATGATGGTGAATGCTATCACCTTCTGATTTCACAAGGCTGCAGTGAGAACACATGAGAAGTGAAATTGGCTTAAAAATGCTTCGTAAAACACATGCACAGACATGAGGCCAATCTGGGAACATTAATCACGAGTACATTAAAAGAATGGAAATTTCTTCTGCAAAACAAACACTTCACATGATTTACTTTATGTCGTACTTTACTTTTAAAAACAATATCATTTCTTGGCTATAGAACATACAACTAGTGAACTTTTCAAAACATTACTCTCTTGTTTGAAACCGCTAGCTAATACAGCTTATGTAGCTAATAAATCAATTTGCTCCACCTAGCACTTTTATGGCATGAGTAGAAAGCCCCTTGTTGGGTGTGGCTAAAACCACAATGATACTATTCTCAAAATCATCTGGACACATGAATTTATACAGGCTCCTAATCACATCCATAGATGCAGGGACACCAGAATGATCAAACAGCTGACTTGTGGTGTCTATTTGTTCTGGCTGAGGGTATCTATATCTAATGATTTTGGTCTGTCTGGGGGTATTTTATCTTCATTTATGTTTGTCTATCTCCGCATTGCTTCGACTGATTTAGTTGGAATGTTTTGCCCTGAGAGGTTACCTGAAATCGACAAACATTCCACATTTACCACACTTAATTAATTATCTGTGTTTTTGGAAGAGTATTGAAGCTACATGCAGAATCCTCTGTGCGGTTCCTGCAATAACGTCAATCTGTCTGTGGTGTCTGCTATGATATCTGAGCTGTGGAGAATAACAAATAAAACATCACTAGTAATCACTGGTTTTCTGATTCATCATTATATTTCTTGGTCCATTATGTTGTAAGTGGGCTTGGAAATCCACAGAAATGTAAAAACCCAGAGTATGTGTAAATTACTGTTACTGTGTGTAAATTTCAGACAACAAATCATTCATTTATTAAGCAGTCCATTTTTTTGTGGTTGAATATTACCAAGACAGACAGTCTTCTAAAAATGAGGTTTGTGTTCTCAAGATGTATCTAATGTGATTGGAGATGGATGGAGCAAAAAAGCTCAAAAATATTTGTATCAATATATTCCATTTAGCACACCTGCCGTCTCTATGCCACTGTCGGCCCAACTCAACGTGCCAGAATGCAGCTGATTAAGTCCATTGAAAAGAGAATAGAAATGCTCATTCCTCAGATATGTTGGATTTTATAAGGTGTTCAAAACTAAAATGAAATTACATTTACAGTCAAGGGTTTGATTATCATGACACTAAAGAAAATCTACCTACTCAGCTACATATTGAAGACTCCAGTGTTTTCAAAACGCATGCACTCATCCTTCCTATAGCATAGTGCAATATGATATAATTCGAAAAATACCATATGATTCAAAGGCTTGTTTTTTTGTCTGTCGCCTAGTCTTACTATTCAGCAGTATTGAAAGAAATATTGCACTCTTCATGAAGAGGTAGGAATAGTGCACTCTTCATGAAGAGGTAGGAAGATACTTACGGATGGCTCTCCTTAACGTTTTCCCAGTGAGGATCTCTGTGGTGGTGGTGATGGGGATGCTCTTGCTGGTGGTGGTGTGGATGGTGACGGTGGTGAGTGTGGTGGTGCTGGTGCTGGCCGTGGTGGTGCGGTTGGTGGTGGGCCATCTCCTTAGTGTGCTTGCTCTTGGGATGATCAGGCACAGGGGTTAAAAACCTCTCCAGCAACTGTTGTTTCCCAGATTCCAAGTCCTCAAACGCCTCTTTGTGCTGGCCTAGACTTTTTATCTGATTGAAGAAAAATGTGACTACAGAGGTTTTGTATTGCTTTATTTTATATTCATATTTAAAAAAATATATTTTACTGTAAATGAAATGTTTACACCACCAGCTGATTCAAACACAAGCAAAATCATATATTCCAATCTGTTCAAATGATTCAGTACATTTGTTCTTTGTTGGGTGTCTACAGTGATACATTTTGTAAAACAAGCATTGCAACCCTATTCGTGTTGAATAACTTAATTTAATTTTATATATATTTAATATGAATACAATAAAATATGCTAAACAGCATGCTCATCCTTAAGTGTCACAGAGATTTTCAGGCCAATACAATTATGTTAGACATGAAAAAGTGCAAAGCACACGTTAATAAGAAGACTAGAAACAAACACACGTTAATAAGTAGACTAGAAACAATTAAATCATCTTACCTTCACCATGGAAAACTATTTTAGAAAATCCCAAAACAGGAAAACCTTCTGAATACAAGAAATACACTAGGATGAATCTAATAATTCAACAACAAATTTGTTCTAATAAACGTACAGTAGGTCATGACATGCGATGGAAAGCTCTGTTTAATCCGACAGGTCCAACGAAATGACAAAGGCTGCAATTGCTCCAAGTGTTTTATTCACAGAGGCTTACTCCTCCATCTGATATCGATGATTTTTCCAGTGTCCAGGAAGGCGTGAAGGACATTTGTCAATAAAGCCAATACACAGATCCAACAGCCTGAAGCACAACATGGAAACAGATGAAGCCAGGACCTTCAGAAACTTTTCCAATTTCAATGGCTCCGTGTGGATCTTATTCCCAAAAGTCATGCAAGTACACAGAAAAGAGAAACAAAAACAAAAGTTTTCATTCAAGTATTTTTTTTATATATATTTACAGAGCAACGTTTATCTACATTACTACACATACAAAAGCTAACTTTCTACACACTGTTCTTAGGACAATGTCTTTGTTATCTCTCAGGGAATGTGAGGCTAAATAGTCAACCTTAAAAGATAAGGGAAGCAATATGAATGGATACAGTTCTATCTGAACCCAGTTGGCAACTTGTGAGAACTGTTCAAGAGCCAAGGCACTATATGTTAGCCATGCTTGGATCAGCAACCAAATCAAAATCTTCACTATATTTCCGCTGCTTGGGAGCTTTATTTGTGTAGTGGACACGTGTTCTCAGTTGTCCTCTGTGCCTCTGTTCGATCAATGCGATAGTTCATGATAACTCATAATGGATAATTGCATGTCTCATTGAATTCCAATAAGCACAATGACAGGTTCAACCACAGTCTCACACATACACATGACATGACATGCTCATGACAACCACTAAATACCACTAAAAAAAGCTGCACCCATGCTACTGATGAACAATAGTAAGTAATGTAGAAATCTCCTAAAGCATGTCAACAAACATTAAAAAGTGTTAATACACGGCGTTCACCTTAATAACTCTAAGAGAACTGTGAACGGTGCAATAAACCAGAGGACTCCTCCCCTAATCAATGCCACCATTGCACTAGCATGACCCTCCAGCAAAGAGAATGGAAGGTTATGCTTCTCTACCAGCGAGGGCAGACGGTAGGATAACCTCATGTCTAAACACACTCCCCAGTTATTACATAACCCAGATGACAGGACATCAAATATTGCAACCAACATGAAAGCTTAACCCTCTTGAAAAAAGGAAAGAAACAATGCTTTCCATAAATAATACCTATTTGATTAAACAAATGTTAAAGAATGTTTGTCTATATGTGACTTTAAACAAAAAAAAATATATAAAGCAGTTGAAAGTGAAGGTTTATAAAGCAAGCCTGTGAGGCAAAAAACTTTTAAAATAACATTACACCAAGTTGGTATTGTTCCCATGAACACTTTTCTAAGCTATAAATATTTCTTTCACAACTATCACAATGTCTTTCAGTTGCATACATACTCAATGTCAAATATATATTTTTTGGTTTTTCTGTTCCGATTAAATTAATAATCAAGGACAGAGCAACCACTCATCATCTGGTCTCAGGACGCAGGTCTTAAAGAATTCCTGTAACAACAGCCTGTGTACACGGCACAGAGATTCAGTACCAACATCCTGTGTACACGGCACAGAGAGTCAGATGCACCAGACACTTCTTCAACACTTCAGATCTTATTACCAGTAAACTTGTCTGAGGCACATTTTTATGAATTATGGTGTGCCTGACCTAGCATCTGCCGGTATCTGCCCTACCCTGTATTATTTTGTCTTCAAGGCAATGTTGTCAAATAAGAACATTTTGACTTTTAATAGGCTATGCAATAATTCCATTAAACCAGGTGTGTAGAGCTCACATATTGATATGACGATACAATTCAAGCCCTTCTACCCCAGTGCAGAAATGTAGGTCTATTCACTGGTGTGCTTAGTTGTCTCAGAGCATCCAACCAGTCTTGAGATACCATGCACCACTCTCTTCTTCATCCTTGTAGGTGTGGCAGTCAATCTGTCTTGAAATTCCTGTTTCTGTGAATGGCCTCAACACCCTTACGTACTGGTGACATCATTGATGTGCGACAATAGCGGAAGAGACGTGGCAAAATATGACTGCGAAAATGCCTACCAGCTAGTTCCGTACAACTGGTACATACTGGATTAAGACAGTGTTTTGTAATACAGGGGATATCCTGGGACCAACGGAGACCCTACATTCCTCTGGTATCTAAAATCCGTGTTATTAGTTTACATTGCCATATTTCCTTCTTAAAGTATTCATTTAGGTAGCTAGTTGGGCTGGCTAAACAGCTAACAAGCTAGCTAGTAGCTAGCTAACAAAGTTATCCTTATTCTAGCTATCTGTATTATAGCAGTTGCATGTATTCTTAATTAAATAACAATAATATAAATGTAATCAGTGTTCCTGAATCACTTTGTCATAACGCTGAGACAGAGATGACGTAGTTCTTAATCTAGATCAATTTGCGTTGGCTGCAAGTTTGGAAGTAATACTGTGGCTAGGTTGTATCTCTGTTTCCCCCTATAATCTCTCACCACTAGCCGAATTGTTTTTGCTTAGCTTTAAAGACGGATCATGGGTCTCTGCAAGTGTCCCAAAAGGAAGGTGACCAACCTATTCTGTTTTGAGCATCGTGTCAACGTCTGTGAACACTGCCTTGTGTCAAATCACAACAAGGTCAGTGAAAGATCCGTTTTAGTAGCCTTTTGCAAAGTGTATACTTTGTATATTGAGTGGATATCTTTTGACAATCATTCTCTTTCGCCCCTGACTAGTGTATAGTTCAGTCATACCTACAATGGCTACAAGACAGTGACTACAATGCTAACTGCTCCCTGTGCAACAATCCACTCAACGCACAGGACACTGTGAGACTGGTTTGTTATGGTAAGATCAATGATCATTTATTTTAATGATAATGAGGAATCCTTGATGAAGAAAAGCATATGAACAAGTCTTACTATACCATGATCATTATTATACTCAACCTCTTCCAATCTCTGCCCTCTGGCAGGTGCTACAGAGCTTTGTGTGCCAAAATGACTAGACACAGAAGCAGTTTCCTCCACATGCATTTACACTCTTGAACACTTGACCAAATATTCAGTTTAGATGCTGTGATGATGCAAATGTTGTGTGTGTGTGTGTGTGTGTACTGTACAAAAGTACAAATACATCTTTTCACCATTACATCTTCATACAAAATGCATCCTATTATTGTTTACAGTACCACACACTAGCATTTTTGTATATTGCTTGTTTTTAAAAAAAATATTATCTGTATATTGTCTGTCTATTGAGTATTTATCTGTCTGTGTAATACTTATATTGTCTTTGAGAGAGCTACCAATGACCGTAACCAAATTCCTTACATTACCAGTCAAAGCTGATTCTAATTCTTTAATTCTAATTCTCCTCTTAATTTCAGATTTGTTTCACTGGTCGTGTCTGAATGACCTGGCGGCCCGGCTGCCCCTCTACACGGCCCCTGCTGGGTATCAGTGTCCCACCTGTCAAGGCCCAGTGTTCCCACCCCCTAACCTGGCCAGTCCCATTGCAGACACCCTGAGGGAGCAGCTCTCCTCTGTCAACTGGGCCAGAGCTGGACTGGGCCTGCCACTGGTGAGACGACAGATCAGAGAGCTTTTCTGCTTTTATTGTGAAATAACATGCAAGGTGATTTTTTTAATGTAAGATCACTGATGACTGATTGGTTGAAATGATTTGTGTGCTTGTTCAACTCAAGATTGAAGAGGCACCAGAGACACAAGAGAGTGCCACACATGATGTCACACATGATGTCACAGACTACAGTGACTGGTCCACCTTTGACAGTATGTGACTTGGGTTTTAATTTTTCTGTTTGTTTGTTTGTTTGTTTATTTAGAGCTTGTACTGCATTTATCCAAGGTATGAAATGCTCATCACTTCAGGCCTAATAATATTTTATAATAATATAATATAATACTTTTATAAGAATGTGACCACTACATTTTGGATGGGCCCTGAAATATGTCCCTTAATCTTTCAACAGTTTAAGTTTTTGTTATAGGTGCATTGCTGGACATTTGTAATTTTGGTGTTGAAATAATACTGCACTAAATAAGCACAGCTAGTGTCTAAGCTATTAGTGAGTCCCATATACATCTGTTTCTCACTGTGTATTGCACATAACCATTGCTGCATATGGACATGATCCTATTAAATATGCAGAGGGATAATGTGTGCTAAATATAGCACTAAGTCAGTATGTCACTATTGATGGAAGAGGAGGGAGTGAGAGAGATTAAACAGGCTGTGTTTTGGTTTGTTGGACTGAAGTTCCTGTTAAACTTAATTAGCTTATGTATATTTCTTAATTATATTTTGAAAAACTCTATAATCAGCCTGAGGTTTGTAGATTTTTTGGGTGCAGTTACTGTTTCTGTTGCTCTTCACATTTGGTTGACTACTCCTTCACTGCTCACTCATTAGCGCTAGGAGTGCATCTAGTCTGTTTCCCCATGTCAAGGTCTACTGTGTCCTGTGTCCTTTTGTACTAGCGCCGGCAGTGGAACCCGCAGTTACCTATCCTACAACAGCTTATCCCGCACACACATACAGCCCTGACCCAACCCCTGCCTCCTCCCAGCATCAGGAAGAGATGGTCATTCAAAACAATGGAAGACTTACAACAGAGGAGCATTCAGTCCTTAATATGATTACTGCAACCACCAATGACTCAATTACTATGAGTTCAAGTAATGTACCCTTCATATCCTGTTGTATGCGCTGTGACTGTGATGTATTTTGGATTGGGCTAAATTATAAACAAATAAGTTTCAGTAGTTACTGAAATCCAAGCTGTTTTAATATAATTAGAATTTTTGTTCCTTTTTCTCTCATTTATGTGTACTTAGCCTCATCTCCAAGAAAGATATATGACACACGAGACTCTGGTTCCTCTGTGACTCAAATTGACTTTGATGATGATAAGTATCGGCGGCGTCCAGCTCTGAGTTGGTTTGCGCAGATTCTCAAGTAAGCGTCTCTATGTTGAGTAAAGCTTTTGATTTTTCTCCATGTTTTAGGATAATAGTTATTATGAACTTTACTGTCAGTCTAAATGACATGTTCACAGTGATATTGTGTAGGTCCTTTCAGGTATGTGTGTGTGTATATATCTATATGTATATATCTATATAGATGTATATATGTAGATATATCTATATAGATGTATATATTATAATGAATGAATGCATTTTGTTTCTTGTAAGGAATCGCACAGGTGCAAAGAGGAAGGCCTTGACACTAAAGCAGAGGATCTTCATGCTGTTAGTGGTGGGCATCATTGGGTTCTTCACTCTGATCATCATCATGGCCAAACTGGGCCGAGCCTCGGCAGAATCAGACCCCAATCTGGATCCCATGCTCAATCCCAACATCCGGGTGGGCCCCATGTGAATGGCTTTTCTTCTGCTCTGCTCAGCTCAGCGGTTAGGAGTGAAATGCGGACGGCCGTAGGGGTTCTTCAAGTTCTTTTTTTTCTTTTGTGGTGGGACCAGCTGAGCAGTACCAAGCGTCTCTGGCCCGCACGCAGGACACCGCGGCTCTCTGGCCGGGACATGGTGAGAGTGCAGCGCTGCCTCCACGGACTTGCAGAGATATTTACAGTGTGTATCAACATTTTCAGCACCTTTTAATGTTTTTGAACACCTCAATGTCTTCACGCTACCCCCTTATCAGATTAACGTATTCTGTGTACACATGGATTTAATTTACAGACACCGATTGGTTTAGCAATGTCTTCTCTGATCAAACTGTTCAATAGATCATATATTTTTCACAGGCGATAACTGTAGCCCCCTTTTAGAGCCTTGCTGTGCTGTTGATCTTATGCACTCTATTTTAGGCCTATTGAGTATTGGTTTGCCTTTGGGTTTTTGTTTTCTGCTTCCTACATAGATTACATTCTTGGCAAGTATAAAAGACAATATTTTTACCAATTGACGCAGTTCATGGGAAAGTACATATCATTATATGTACTCCAGTATCCTTTGCTAAATTGCATTTCCAGTGTACCAATTACAACTAACCGTGGTCCATGGTTTTATGCCCAATATCAATGGTGTTTCATATGATGTGACTATGTATAACTTATTCAACAATCGCAGTGTTGTTTTGTGTAATCACACACAAGGACGTTAAAATAAAAATGAATGGCTTTTATTTGTACTTGCCCTTTTGGGTATAAAAGGCCATGCGTTAGATCTTGCCCAGTGATCTTATTTAAAACAGCTTTGTTGTAGTCTGCTAATGGGGAAAAAACTGGAAATAATCTTTATAGAGCTTACTCCAACATTCAACTGTTACACTACTCATCTTTCAGGTTTTTTTGTTTTGTTTTTTATAGTTGGACATCGTTGGAAATGTTCAAAACGGTTATTCATTTGTCCCAGCAAATTAAATTGGTACTTCATACATTCATGGTATTGAACTACAAACGGAATCAGACAGGAATAGTTTGCTCCTGTAGAAAAAAATGATTTTTTTTTTTCTCTCTCAAAGGGGCCACACATCTGTACAGTGACTGCATTTGTATAGTAGCTGACCCTCAGCTCACAAGACTTTATTTACATTTCTGACTATTAAATAATGACCTTTCGGGAAACACTTCTACTTTAATTATTTAACTCAATGGCAGCAACAATCCAGTGACATTTATTTGAACTTTGTGGTCTGGGTATGGAAAAGGTGTACTGTGTGTTGGGCTTAGACTGTTCAGGTCACTGTGGATTGTCATGATGTAGGTTCGCACTGATTCAGAGAGGTGGCCAGATAAGCTCTTCTGATCCACACTCCCCTCAGCCAGATCACCTCAAAATTCCTCTGCTCTGAACTGCAACATCATGAACTCATAAGCGCACCGGGAGGCAAAAACAATGAGGTTGAAAACTAGAGGATGGAGATTAAAATGGTTAGGACATTACTTCCGAACCTTGTTACAAATGGTGGAAAACTGTGCTTTACAAAAAAAAAGTAAGCAATACCAACAAACAAAAAAAGACTTTGAATGTGAAACTCACAGACTGATGCCAAAGAGTAGTAGCCCATTCTCTTATTGCCTGCCTGAAGGGAGTACGTTGTGGCCAGTACCGCCCAGTAGAAATTCACAACCTGGAAAAGCTGTAAGGTGGAAAGACTGCTTACATTATGATTATGTCTACACGAGAATGGTAAATAGATGATAGTCTTGAAAAAGAATAATGTATCTAGTGAGACAGGGTACATGTTTAAATGATCATAAAATCTTGAAATCCAGTCGACAAGGTTGCATTGAGGTTGTGCAGAACATTTACCAGTATAGCCTCTGTGTGGCTGTAAGTAGGGAAATGATGGTTTTTTAAATTAAAGTGAAACGTGATATCTGATGCCAACAAAGCCATCTGGAATAGGCAGAGGAGCAGCGACAAAATGTAGAACAGTGTTTTCTTTCTCACAGAGGCGGAGAGCAGCAATGTCATAAACATGGATGTTTTCCCCTGGAAGCAAAAGCATTGTAGTCAACAGCAGAAACCCTACAGCCTGTATTTATGTCTTAAAAAAAAGATGATTTTTATTAGTAGTAGTAGTAATAGACATGGTAAGGATGAATGTACTTAAAGGTTCAATATGTTGTGTTTGATGTGATACTCTGATATATAATTATGTAAGTTTCAGGGCAGAAGGATAAGCTAATATATTCCCAGTATTCCTACGCATAGTAGCATATAGGCTTACGTGGCTACTCATCAATTTGCATTTCTCATGGACAAAAAATACAAACCAATGCAATGCAATGCAAAGCCTGAAACATGAACAATAGGACCGTGCATGTAAGGCCTCTGAATACTGACACAAGTGTTATAGATTGTAAACTGACGAAAATCATTCAACCTACATGCTCAAAAAATGAGTCCTCGTGTTTGACCTCCACAACTCCTATTTTGTTATGATGAATCATTGTAGCCTACGAAAGGAAATGAAACCGGTTAATGATATAGTTCGTGTATTCATGCCGAATTAAAATTTCGAATTTGTAGAAACAGATTTAATTTGTTTTCTTACATACCTTTCAGTGTCACATCCTATCATCAAAGTTACATATTCTCACGATTGAATGCGGTTTGTTCCATCTATGACAAAGCTGATTTTTTTAAATTGGTTGCGTCATAATCAGTTTTTGTAACTGACTGTTTTGTTTTCTGTTGTAAACCTCGACGATTTCAAAATATTAACCAAGATAGCCTACATTGCTCTAATTCATGTCTAGGTCAGTTCCGGGCTCATACATGACCGACTCAATCCTCTGATTTTACAGAAGTGCTTGACTTTAGATTTAACCTAGCAGCCTCAAATTTAGCGACCGAGATGTTACTCGATTGTCATTTCACATGCTGTAATTTTAACAGGAGGCTTAAATGGTCAAGATTCATGCCGCCATAATTATTCCAGTATAGGCCTAACTTTAAAAAGAACATTTTAAGGAATTTAATTTATTTTTTTCTGTTTTAGTAAACCTGTCTTCAGATAATGAGAAGATAACCAAAATAACAATCACGTTTCGGCTGAAGCCGCAGAGTGATGGATATTCATTTATTTAAGAAGTGCAAAACACATTGCTTGTAAATACATAGGCTTCATGGCATCATAGTGAAAAAAAACAGCAGACGAATAAATAAAAAACATGAATTCTGATAACAAATGATTATTTAAATAATATGAATACTGTCATATTATAACATACATTATTTCACCATTATTTAACTCTTGCCCTATATAATCAGAAATGTCTCTGGGGATACTTTTCCACCGTTATTTATTTATTCAGCTACTCACATAGCATTTGGCCTTTCTCATTTTTAAGTAAACCCCAGCCAAATGGAATAACAGAGTATTGCTGTAAATGTGTGAGTACAAGTAATCCCTCTAATGTAATTCAGAATAGTCATGACATTCATTCAGTCACAGGGTAATGTTTCAAATTCTGAAACACAAATATTAATCAGCATGGGCAATACAAAAATACAGAGGTAAATTAATTGGTGTTAATGTTTACATTAACACATATAAAATATTTTGTGACATTTACGCATAAATAAATGGACACAAGGCACACCATATACACTTTGGTTTCTAAGATGTTAGTGATGTTAGTGATGTCTTTTCTTTTCTTTTTTCCCTCGACGTTTGGAAGCCTCCGTCAGAATCTTCATACTAGCTGCAAGAGCCCTGACACCTACTTTCACAGCGTAATGAATCTGAGGACAGACGTAGGTGTGGTCGCCATGTAAGCATCATTTTCACAAGCTACAATTGGTTTGGAATTTGACAGACCACACAGTATCATCCATGAAATGGCAAATGCATGGATACCACTTTAAATGGAGCACGAGATAAGAAACAAACAAAAACACAAACATGCAAATAAGTGCAGATAAGCCAACCTACCTGTTGAGACTCTGCCCTGCCATATCGGAGCTCGGTAACAAAGTGTTCACAGTTGCCCCGTAGCAGACAGTAGGGCAACTCCAGGCCCAGAAGACTGTGGGCATCCCTCAATATGGCACACACGTGACGCGGCTCATGTTTCTTGTCCAGCAGATTGTTTACATGGAATCTGTCCTTTCCTGCCACCCCTGTCAGCTCATCTTTCAGCACAGTAGCTTTATCATACATCACAGACATGAATCTGTTTAAACCGGCCCCTGTAATTTCAGCTAGGACATACGAGTAGAATAGATTAAAATGAGCAAGTAAACAAACACGGAATGCATGAACAATTAAGGACAGGGTGCATGGTGCTATATTTTGGTCAATCCTTCCTGTAGTGTTGGTAGTCTCAGGTTAAACATTTAAACGTTCAATTTGTCATTGATGAGGGTTGAGATAGAAATGAGTGGAATAGCTAAGTTACACTGATATGTATACCGACAACAGTATGTAAACAAAAACACTGCTTACAAGGAGGAGCTAGATGGACTATGTCACCCTCTCCTAAGTAAAGGACCCAGTGTTGATATGTTCCGCGGAAGATCTCTATCAAGTCTCCTGGTTCTGGCTGACACAAGAAACACAAGATAAAAGAAGTGCAGGTTACACGTGTACCAAATTTATAATATTGAAATTGAAATGTAATCAGTTGTTCAATTAAAGATATGACTTACAAATGCTGGCCCTACTAATCTTGTGGACCTGAACAACATAGCATCCAGAAGAAATCCACTTTGAAATCGGTTTCTTCTATATCCGTTTTAGATCCTTTACCATGAGTTTTCCTTCTCTCCAAGAAGGGTGTCTTCTTCAAAGTGGTATTTTTCCAAGCATCATGCTATATTCATTTAGTTAAGACACTCATACAAGTAATTTCTATGCATATAAGCAGTAAAACCTGATGAAGACAGAGTAAAACAACTGCCTAAGGACATTTCTATGGCGAAGGTTTCGTTTAATCTTTGCTGTTGTCCACTTCAGAGTGGTAGGCTCAACCGTCTTGAGTGGTCATTAGGCTCTAGTCGTGTAATTGGATTTCCGTCTATTTCTGTTCCTGAATGACAAAATTGAAGTGCTACAAACACCCATCAGCAGCTGAAACTGTTCATCGACCAATTGTCTTATAATAACAGCTTACCATTTCTTATTTAGTAATGTGTTTTTTTTTTTTTACATATACAGGTTCACGGTTCATATGCTGACAGACTGAGACAGAATAATATAAAATTGCTTTGTTTCAGCATTGTTTTACAATGCTCACATTAGTTGAATGGTGACATATTTCCTTCATGTTAATATGCTTCAGGGGAATAACCACTGCACAGCCAAATATGCCATAGGCAATAAAAACATGTATAGCAGAGCAATAACAAATGTGAAGATGTAATGAGGAATTTGATGTACTATGGATAAAGTTTTCAAGAACAGTTCATAATAAGTCTGTGAAAATAATCAAATGACAACATGAAAGACTCATTTTCTTTTATTTTCAAATAAAAAAAACATGAATGCAACATCTAGAATTTTCTGAATCAATTCACCTTTGTCTGCATCCCAGGCTACATTTGCTTTGAAATCACTAAACAGATGTTTGAATATTTTTCAAAATGTTTAATGTACCACTTCCTTACATATACATAGATCACTTAACTTTTTGCCAGTGATTTTACAGCAATCCCTGGCTGGCCCTTTTGGTACTTTCTGAGCTTACATAACCCTTAAAGCAGCAATAAGGAGTTCTGTTCCAAAACTAGCACGCTAACTACCTAAAAGGCATGCAAATACCTTCTAAACACCAGTTTAGACACTGCTTGCCAAAACACTAACTGGTGTCTTTAGGCAGTATAGCTGGCAATGTCATGCTATGAAAGCTTTTCTTCCATTTTTGCAAGGTGTTCCAGCCAGGAAACACATAACTACATAGTGAATATCCTGGATGGCTAGTGGGAAAGACACAGGTGTTTATCTATCCTTCACATGACCATATGCTTTCAAAATGAATTTGAGGATGGTACCAAAACTAGTTGCCTATAAAACCATACCTCAAAAAGTGTCAAATTGTTGCATAGTGTTACTTTAAAAGGACCAGTATGTAATGAATGTACTGTACTGAATCATAAAATGAACATGATACGTCAACAGAGATTAAGGAAACATGCCAAACTGAAGGACTGTCTTCTCAGACAACAATACTTCAGACAATATATTCTCCTTTTAAAATAGATACAGATACAGCATGCGACTGCCATGGAAGTAAGCAAACAAACTGGACCAACAGATGATGTTTGATTCTACCCGATCAGAAAAGCCTCGGCATCCTGCCAAAAAGCTGTATGACCAGAGACGTAGTAAAATGCGGGTAAATATCTGAGATATATTTGAAAGATGGAAACACCTAAGAGCCCAGAAGGATTTTAAAATGGATGCCAAGTTGGCCAATTTTCTCCTGAATAGGTAAGCATTGAGCTTCAGCTAAGGTTAGCTAACCTTAATAAATTTAATCACAGCTACTTGTAGGGATGGGCATTTTAAGTAACAATAATTCCAGTCCTTGCACTCACACTCTGTGGTCTATGTGCTGCTGGGTTAACAGGGCAGCGAGTATTTGAGATACACAGCTGGTGAAGTGATCCCAAGTAGAGCTGGCTAATGCGTCATGCTAACAAATGCTAATGTACTGCTATCAGTCACACGGAGGAGCGACATTGTTAACTTGAAAGGTATGCAGGACCTGCACTCTCTCTTCTCTCTGTTGCTCTTCCTCTAGCTCCTCTGCCTGTTGTACCACTAGGACCTGTACTCTCTTCTCCTCTCCTCTCTCTAGCACATCCTCTCTGCCTGTTGTACCACTAGGACCTGTACTCTCTTCTCCTCTCCTCTCTCTAGCACATCCTCTCTGCCTGTTGTACCACTAGGACCTGTACTCTCTTCTCTTCTCCTCTCCTCTCTCTAGCACATCCTCTCTGCCTGTTGTACCACTAGGACCTGTACTCTCTTCTCCTCTCCTCTCTCTAGCACATCCTCTCTGCTTGTTGTACCACTAGCACCTGTACTCTCTTCTCCTCTCCTCTCTCTAGCACATCCTCTCTGCCTGTTGTACCACTAGGACCTGTACTCTCTTCTCCTCTCTCTAGCACATCCCCTCTGCCTCTCTTATCAGCAGCACCTGACTAGCCCCCACTGGCTTCACTTGACACTGGTAAGGGCACTTCATACTGAGATCCGCATCAGGCTGCAACAAAGCAGTAGGTGAAACAGACGTGAAATTATATCTGTTAAATTGAGCAATAGAAAGAGGCAACTCCAACTCCAGTATGTAGCCTATTTCTGGAGCAGTGGGCTTCTTTTCAGGGTTACAAGATCAGCTTTGGCTAATGTACATAGCCAGCCATGCATCTATCCAACACTGACAGTGTATAAAACTATTCATATGAGCTGTTTTATAAATGTGCAAACAATAGAAACACTGCAAACATAAATGTTACAGATAGCTCCATCAAAGCTAGTGGCTATTTTGCCTCTAGAAATGTCCAAATAGGGTTGGGTATTATTGGGTAATAACTACGGTTACAAAGGTACTTTCCCACACTGGTTCTCTGTGCTCCCCCCAATATTGGTCCCTTGAACTTGATGCATTGAGTTTTCTTCCCAATTAGCACAACTATAAGAGACAAAAAGAAAAAAAAAGAATGCTACCATCCTAACTACTGTTAGAAATACAAATGAATACTATATCTCCGTGTTCTATACTACCTATGTGTTGTTGTTGTTGGACATACACCCATTCTGAAGCTGACTTGATGACGGAGAAAAAAGTGTGGTCATTATCCCACAACCCTGCTTTATACACGTGTGGCTGAGATCGATGTTTTCCCCAGTGTCCAGGTACCTATGAAGTAAGAGGAAAAAAAAGTCTTAGGAATTTTCTTGCAAACATGACCACAACAATTCACAATTTTAGAAATGTGAAGTTGGAATACAAACACGTGTTTGCATTTATCACTTAACCGCTAAGGCTTAACAGATAGTTACAGCTAAATTAAATCTCCCACATTACAATTCAATGACTGTCTGTGTCAAAGGATAAGGCTTGGCTCACAGAATACAATTTCTGTGATTAGGCTTTAAAATTGACAGTTTGCTGTTCCTCCTTTAGATTACACACATGGGCACACATGATCCCATGTGTGCCAATATAAGGAGGTTTTTTAAGATTATACAAATAGGGTTCAGTAAAGTTTATGAATTTACCCGAGACTGATGAACACTCGCCAATAAGATCTGCGGAAAAGACAAATGGGAATTAGACTTGACAAGTATGTGCACCTATTATAAACATAAATAGTGGCCTAAAAACAAGATCAACTTGGTCTTAGTTTAATGAGTTAATGTTAGATGCACATGTTAGCACAGTAAGAGAGTGTAACAAAATATTCTGATGGTTGTCTGTCAAAGGATAAGGCTTGACTCACAGAATAGAATTTCTGTGATTAGGCTTTAAAATTGACAGTTTGCTGTTCCTCCTTTAGATTACACACATGGGCACACATGATCCCATGTGTGCCAATATAAGGAGGTTTTTTTTAAGGTTATACAAATAGGGTTCAGTGAGGTTTATGAATTTACCTGAGACTGATGAACACTCGCCAATAAGATCTGTGGAAAAGACAAATAGGAATTAGACTTGACACAAGATGTGCACCTATGATCAACAGAAATAGTTGCGTAAAAACAAGATCAACGTGGTCTTAATTTAACAAGTTACTGTGCTAACATGTGCATCTAACATTAAGAGAGTGTAACAAAAGATTCTGAACAGTTTCTGGTGGAACAATGACAAACCCACTCAGAATGTAGCGGTCACGGCAGGAAACACAGTATCGATTGTACTGTCCAGAGGAATTAGCGTTTTATCTTCATACAATTTCTTACATTAACATATATGTCAGCAAATACATATAGTTATAGTCTGTGTTTAAACTAGGCAAATGAGCTGGCTAACGTTAGCTGACGAGCTAGGCTAACATTACAGATCTGTGATTAACAAGTTAGCTTTCCATAACCGTTAAAGTCTTAGTGAAGATTCATCCATTTGGTACCAACGTCTCATGGAATATCCACTGATTAATAAATAGATACCCGACATAGCTCCTTCAAAATACTTACAACTACACGCTTCACTCGCAAGACAGCGCTGAAAAGACGCGTGTTCACCACGTTGCATTAGTTGGTGTCGTCATCAAAAGATCTAAGAACAAAGTCCAATCAGTGAAAAACCGAACAAAATTGTTACAGTCAGTTAAATTAGCCTACTTTTGCTGGGATTAAGAAAACCACAGAAAAATGAACTAATGTTTTTATATTATTGTTAATCTTCTCGTTGTAGTTACAAAATGAACCTAAGTATGTGAAACAAAACAGTCATATGATAGCGGGGGTAAAGGTCAATCTTGTTGAGAAACATGGCGGCTCCCACTGACAGGTAACGTTAGTATAAGTAAGCTACCGTGTTAATACGATTAACAAAGGGGATCTCTGCATCTGAACGGTGTTTTAGCGATATTTCACTCTTTCCCTTTGTGCGTATTTGTAGATCTATAGAGTTTTCAGAGTTGTTGTCGATCGATAATAGAGGATATATTGTGCCGAAGTTGGTGTAGAATTCAGAATCAATTCCAACACTTTGTCGTCGGGAAATACCTTTATACGTTTATCGAATGTGAACACTCACCTGATTTATTTCAACTCGATGTACATGCAAACTTGCGTGTATGTTCCGTGGTACACATTGCTGAAACCAAAAATACCAAATACGTTATCTGTTTTTTTTTAGGGGTGACTTAATGTCCATGATTGTAAATAGGTTAATGTTAAAGTATTTGATATCAGACCATGTTTTACAGTGTCCATTTCTTATACATTGAACTCAAATAGCTAATAAAAATCAGTTTTTTTTTCTATTTCCCAGGATGGGACTGCTGCTCGTGGCCCTGTTGCCTGTCCTTTTTAGCATTGCCGACGCTGTGGATCGTAGTAACTTCAAAACATGTGATCAAAGTGCCTTCTGCAAGTGAGAAATTCCTTTAACTGCTTTGATAGGCCCAGCACCTTGAATGAATATGAGTTTGTTGAAAGAGATCATGAGCCATCACACGAATAACACAAGTGCTTTAGTGTTGCACATATAGATCTAGTTAAGTGAAATGCAATGGTATGAAGAGAAACACAGAAGATGATTAAAAGATTATTGTCATTGATATTGTCAATGGTATTGTAATTAGTTTTAGTATTTAGTGCACTACCTTTATAAATGAGGAGTTTCATGCAGTGATCAGATGCTGCCATCCCTTGTGTGTGTCACGGCAGGCGTCAGCGAGATGTGAAGCCTGGACAGTCTCCGTATAGAGCTCTGTTGGAGACGATGGAGCTCAGTGAGGCACGCCTTACACTGCAGCTCATCAACGACAACAACAAGGTCTGAATGCTCACCTCTTTCCCCACACAAGTTATTTCGTTAATTGGATCCATTTGAACTAATATGAACAGATTCCTCTCTGGACTAGGTGCGATTACTGCTGGAGCTGTATAGACTGCAAGGGAACATGACACGGGTCAGAATTAATGAACTGAAGCCACTCAGGCCAAGATATGAGGTGCCAGATGTTCTCATCCAAGAGCCGCCTACTGAATCGTGAGTGTGGCCATAGCAGCTTTCACCTCATCTCATGTCATGCCATGCAGTATTGGTCATAATAGGAAAACATATGAGAACTACCCTTTCAAGAAACTCATTCCTGTCTAGTTAAATTAACTATGTGTGTTGCAATAACAGTTAAAATCCCCAAAGTTCTTATTTCTTCCCCTGCTTCAAAAGTAGTCTTTCCTCACAGAGATGTGACAAACGTGATAAAATGTTTTAGGAACCATAACGTACGAGAGTGCAAGTTCTTCACCACATATGAGTATATGTATATGTATATAACATGGTGCATTAAATGTCGTTTGGTTAGGCTTTAAATGGTTCAGTAACGTCTAACCTAAACACTGGTCAAATACCCAGTGCTTCTAAGCATATCATGATTGTTAGTTATAGACTCATTGGTAGGTCTTTACATTTTATAATCGCATCTTTTCGTATCTTTTCCAAAGTGCACAGATGCTAAAAAATGTATACGTATTATTATCGGTGATAGTGCCTTATGGCTTTGTTTAATCAAGATACTTTTTCCTGATTGTCACTTCAGCCAATACTCCACAGCTGATTCTGTGCATCACCTTATAGACTATACATACTCAGAGCCCATCATGGAAACAGAATAACTTCCTCATTAGTCATCCCCTCATTACTGACACAGTCATTAGATTAATTAATGATTTTCCCCTAATGATTTTTCCCTCTGTACTGTACAGCCTCTTGCTGCTAGAGCGAGATGAGCATGGTATGGTTCTTTCCCTCGGGGTGGATGACCAGCGACTCATCATCAATGCCCGTCCCTTCCGTCTCGATATCATGGATGGGCCAAAGGTCCTGTTGTCCCTCAACTCCCGAGGCCTGCTGGTTTTTGAGCACCTCCGCCTGCGCAAGGACACGTGAGTCTGTCTGACACTGGAGTGTCCACATACATTATGTAACATGTCTCCCTCGCATACACACAACTCGGTCACGCACACACGCACACACACACACACACACACACACACACACACACACACACACACACACACACACACACACACACACACACACACTTACTAGTGGGACACACCATCCCTCTCACTCCTATTTTCCTTAATTCTGCGATGGCTTGCTAAACTGTCTATCATCTCAGATGTGCCACACCTTTTCTGGTGTCTGATATAGTAGACTTATTTGCTTTAATCCTTAGATTGCCATTTGCTGGACCCTCCTGCAGTTTTAGTGTGTGAAGGTCTACTGTTTGCTGACCGCACCGCTGCTGATGGTTTTAAACAAAGCCTGCATTCTTTAGTGTTGATGGCATTACCTTGAAGTAAGGAGCCAGATGCTGCCTCATCCAAAAGGGCAAAAACTATCAGCAAACAAGTTATCAAATCATTCTGGAACTGAATGCACCGGCCAGTAACTTCTTTAACACCATGCTCTTCCCATAGAGAACTTCTTTTTTGGGTGCCTAGTCTGGATATCTGCCCTGCTGCTAAAAGGAAAATAATAACAAAGAGTGCGCACTTCCTTTCACTACCTTGAGTAAATGAATGCAGAAAGTCATTATTGGCAAAATTTGGCAGAAAATGAAGCGGACATTGTTTTGAACTTTACATCTGCAGATGAAAGACAAAATAATTAGATTTTTTTTAAGAATTAGAAATAGAATTTCTGTTTACATGCACAGTAAATGTTTATAATTGGCGTCTTACACCTATCAGTGGGAAAACAGTGTGATAATTGGATATTGATGAATATATACAATGTTTGGTTCACATATTTGTAATTAGTATCAACCAAGTAGATAAAAGATTTAAAAGATGCTGTCATCTTTGTAATGCGTATAGTGAATTTGCTACATGATGATCATTTCTAAAAGTCTTGTTTCTTTCTTTTCTCTGCTTTCTTTCATATATTTTCTTTTTTTCTCCCCTCTCTCTCTCTCTCTCTCTCCCTCCCTCCTTCTCTCTCACATGCCCTCCAGTATCTCTCATAAAATAAGTAGCACAGTCGGTAGCATGTGGGATAAGATCAAGAGCGTGTTCTCTAGGTAACTGCCCAGTCTAGTTCTTGATCATGACTGTTGTTCAGAAATGTACTGGATGGGTCATTTGGCTGTATACTTCAAGAGCTACATCATAGATCATTCGCATAAATTAGCATAATCTCAGTTTTGGCATAAAAATTGCTATGATTTATATACAACCCTGAGGGAACATTTCATTTCAAGTATTCATTGTATACAGCCAGATGATATTAGTGGTGTATGAAAATGCTACATTTGTCTTACTCGCCACACTAAGGGACAGATACAATAAATCCTTCATATTATTTGCCCTTTGAAACTTCAACACAATATGATTCTTCTGATGTTAAAGTAATGTTGTAGATCAAAGCACTTTCGAGCTCAGGGAGACAAAATGGTGGTGCAATTGAATCTATCCCTGGTGGTTGTGCTGTAGTAACGTCTCCTGTTATGTAACCAGTGACCTGTGCTTATCACTGCAGTGTTTTGAGCATTCTCTCTGTCACTCACTAACCATTCTGCCTAATGTTAAGACCTCCTCCTTCTACAAACCTATTCTTATATTGTGCATGCATGATGTCATCTTCATTTGGGTATTCTAAATGATGGTCTTAGATGAGTGTTCCATATGCTTAGTAAAATGCCAACTGGGGTGATGTACCATTTGTGGAGGTATAAAAAAATGTAGACTTTATTCTATATATTCATTACATTAGGATGAGCAACAAAATAATTGGACCACTCGCACAACTTTTACGTTTAGCGTTTAACTGTGCATGAGTTCTGATTGCAACACACAAAACACACTGTTGTGTACTGTGTTGTTGGCTTGTACCAAGCATAGCCTGTAAACAAAGGGAGTTATGCCCCCTTGTGGAATAACACGTTTCCTGTATAGCCACAGTACTTGGATGAAGTTTGGTTGATGAGTTTCAATGTTGAACCCATTGTTTTTAATCATCATGGTAGACTGCTGTTCTATTACAGCATTAAATATAGTGAAATTGATGTAAGAAAAATCTTGGAATAAATACAACATCTGCTAAGGTAGTGTAGATGCCTTACAACATAATGTCCTTCAAAGTCTTTGGTTGTACCAGGAGTGTTTCATTTTGGAGGACAAACGAGACAAATGTACTAAAAATGATGACGTGGTCATGACTCAGTGTAACAGGACATTTTAACTGAATTTTATACCCACTGTAGCTGTAAGTTTTATTTTTAGCAGAAAAAGTCCTTACATTTGACTTCACTGTGTATGATAGCATACGCTACTATATGGTGGCGTCCGATAAACACTGACCTCACCCTCTCTGTCTTACTGACACATGCAGTCTTCTTTGTCCTCCATTTTGAGCATTTTGTTAAGTTAAGATGTTGATGTCCCATTTCCGCTCACTTAAACAGTACATAGGTTAATACTGTCTCAGCTGGTAAAGCACCACACTTCTTTTATGATGGTACACTTCTTGAGTAAGTTGACAAGTTGATTATCTGACTAATAACATGCAATTAAATACTTAAATTTTCCCCCAAATCGAATAGAAGATGGTCTGTATGTCTACACAGAAGCATGCAGTAATTTGATGCCACACTGATGACAATATTTGCTACTTAAGGATCAAATCTGTGATTGGAATGTTTTCTGTTGTGCTATTGGAAGGGTTCGGGGTCATATTCATGAATCTCTGTCATTAGCTTTGGTATGAGGTATGCCTAAGGTCATCAGTGTGTCGTTTATGGCTTGTGTTATTGTATCGAGTCTTAATTCCTTTAGTCTGTATGTAACCTAGCACCTCATCTGCATGATGGCAGCTCTCATGTTCACGGCCCTAACTCTTCCTTATGCTCCATGTCTCTAATCCATACGGTTAGCATTCTCACTTATTAAGTGTGTGTGTGTGTGCTTGTGTGCTTGTGTGTGTTTGTGTGTGTGTGTTTTGTCTTCTCAGTAAAACTGAGGCAGATGCCGAAGGAGTTGAAAATGATGTGGAACAGAATGAAGCTGAGAAGGTATTTATTCGTGTATCTCCATCCACTTATTCTGAATAAAAAAAAAATCTTTTTGTTTAGTTTATTTTAAGTTGACTGAATTTGAGTGGAGTATTTTGAGTACTGTAGCGTTTATGTTTCTAAAATGTAACAATAGATGTTATGTAACTGTTATGTAACTAAATGTGACTATTTACGACATCTTTTGTCTTTTTGTTTCTTAATCATTTCAAATAATTTCTTCTCTGCGATCTGTGTCCCAGGTTGAAGAGGTAGAGGAGGTAACGGAGGAGGAAGAGCAGCCAGGCATGTGGGAAGAGACATTCAAATCTCACAGTGACGCCAAGCCCAGCGGTAGGCAAACACTACTCTCACTTTTCTCTCACTTCACGTTTTCTGGCTGCAGGTTCAGCTCATTTCACTTTCACTGGCCTCTTGAAAACCCATTTTTGAATGTGTCTGTTCCAGGTCCATCCTCCATCAGTTTAGACTTCTCTTTCCCCGGGGTCGACCATGTCTATGGCATTCCAGAACACGCAGATAGCCTTAAACTTCGAACAACAGAGTGTGTATATTTTGTTTATTGCTCCTTTCCATCTAAATGTTTTTTGTTTTGGCATTTAAAATGTCACAAATCAAAGTGGCAGTAGTTTTGCCAGAGACACCACAACTCCATTTTACATATATTTTCACCCAAACCTAACACCCAAATGGTCTTTTGTGTGCAGTGGAGGGGAGCCCTATCGGCTGTACAATCTGGACGTGTTCCAGTACGAGCTGTACAACCCCATGGCCCTGTATGGCGCCGTGCCTGTGCTCCTGTCCCACACCGCGGAGAGAACCATGGGCCTCTTCTGGCTCAACGCAGCGGAGACCTGGGTGGATATCAGCTCCAGCAGAGCTGTACAGGTGGCCATTTTACACACAGTGAACTGACTCTAAACACACTCTTTAGTGGTTTACTTTCGTCCCCCCCCCCCCCCCCCCCCCCCCCCCAAACACGTAATCTGGAAATAAAGCTAAAGAAAACCGTTTTGTTGTTGTTGTTTGGCATTTCCCAACTCCTATCCTATGTGCAGGGTGGCGGTGACGCTCCACAGACAGACGTGCGTTGGATCTCCGAGAGCGGCATCATCGACGTCTTCATCATGCTGGGCCCCCGCCCCACGGACGTGATCTCTCAGTACGCCTCCCTCACAGGTAGCAGCCAGCCCAGGGTCACTCAGATGGAATCAGTGAGTCGTGTATCTTTTGTCTGTCGTGGGAGAGTGTGTCCTCAAACCGAGACTTTGTCCACAGGCACGCAGTCGTTCCCCCCGCTCTCTGCCCTGGCTTACCACCAGTGTCGGTGGAACTACAATGACCAGGAGGACGTGCAGGCTGTGGATAATGGCTTCGACGAGTACGACATTCCGTACGACTTCATTTGGCTGGACATCGAACACACAGACGGCAAGCGCTACTTCACCTGGGACCCAAATAAGTTCTCCCAGCCTCGCGAAATGCTTCAGAACCTGAAGGACAAAAAGCGAAAGGTGTTCTTGCCTTGCTACACACACACACACACACACACACACACACACACACACACACACACACACACACACACACACATATATGCATGCATGCACATACATTCACATACACACACTCATTTACAATAATGTCTTTGCCTATTTTTGTCATGTTTTGTTTTTGTTTTTTTAACTCGCTCTTATTTACAGATGGTCACCATCGTGGACCCTCACATCAAAGTGGACAGTAGTTACAAGATCCACAAAGAGATCCGTTCAAAGGATTTTTACATTAAAAACAAAGATGGCGGTGACTATGAAGGATGGTGCTGGCCAGGTACGCTTCCTTGTCTGATCGTTGTTAAGCTATTATACATTCATGTGTTGTTGTATCTTTTTAAGATGTTATTTGATCTTCTATTGAAGCAAAGGCTATAAATCCTTGTCATCCATTTTCAGGGAATGCGGGCTACCCGGACTTTACCAACCCTGAAATGAGAGCCTGGTGGGCCACTATGTTTGCTTATGACCAGTATGAGGTAATGAGCTGCCCCCCCTCCCACTCAGATGCCTGTCAGTCCTCCAGTATGGCACGCATAATCATCAATGTTAAGACACTTATTTAGAGATGGATATAGTTCTACTTTTTGTATTTTTGTGTAAATGACTAATGTGTGTGGACACTATCTAAATAGCAAGACGCCTTGAGTTTCTTTCTCTGAACTGTACAAATAGACACTTGTTAACCAGCCGTTTCCCCACATCCAATTCACACACAGGGCACCATGGACAACCTGTACACTTGGAATGACATGAATGAGCCATCAGTGTTCAATGGCCCCGAGGTGACCATGCACAAGGACGCACTGCACGGGGGATGGGAGCACAGGGACGTCCACAACCTGTACGGCTTCTACGTGGTGAGTGACACGCTGACCATACATGTGGGTCTCTCAGGAGAAGGAACAGGCTCCCCATGCTTCAATAGAAGGAATTTGACTCGCCACTCTTCCTCTTGCATCAAGCTGTTCTTTCTCTCACACCTAGCAAATGGCCACTGCTCAGGGTCTGATCCAGAGGTCGGGTGGAGTGGAGAGGCCTTTCGTCCTGACCAGAGCTTTCTTTGCTGGATCCCAGCGTTATGGTGCGTCCTACCTTCAGTCAATCTCTGCTCTTCTTTCCATGATCAACAGGCACCAGTCTTCACCAGTCTTTTTTTTTTTAATTTTTTAACTTGTCAATGATCTGGTGCATGTATCACTACACATACCACACTACTGTTCACCTAAATGTTCCGCTGGCACGTTGCCCTCAGGTGCGGTGTGGACGGGGGATAATGCTGCAGAGTGGGGCCACCTGAAGATGTCCATCCCCATGTGCCTGAGTCTGGGCCTGGTGGGCATCTCCTTCTGTGGAGGTGAGTGGGCCTGCGCCCCATGGACTCCTAGTAAACGTAACGCTGTCCACAAGATGTTTGTGAAAGGATTGCTTTGGGTTCATTGAAGTTTTTAAGGTGTGTGAACATGCAGAGGCAAGAATACTAAGAGGTAAGGTGCTACTAAAAGGCAAGAATACTAAGAGGCAGCATGGAGGGTTAGAGTTGACTTGTCACGGTCCTCTCTTACCCAGTGTGCATGGCTCTTTGTTCCTTTATCCAGCCGATGTTGGGGGCTTCTTCAAGACTCCCAGCCCAGAGCTGTTGGTGCGCTGGTACCAGGCCGGTGCCTATCAGCCTTTCTTCCGGGCCCACGCTCACCTGGACACCCCGCGCCGCGAGCCTTGGCTCTTTGGCCCGGAGAACACGGCTCTGATCCGCGAGGCGGTGCGTCAGCGCTACACCTTGCTGCCCTACTGGTACCAGCTCTTCTACAACGCCCACCGCACCGGACAGCCAGTCATGAGGTGAGCGCCTCTGAGCATTCGACCGCATCGCTGAGTCTTCTGTGCCAGTCGGTGTGGAGGCCCTCGTGTAATGCTTCATTGTGCTTAATGTGTATTCACCATTTCCTCAATTGTGCCTTTTCCCTAGACCTCTGTGGCTAGAGTACCCTGGAGACCCTGCTACTTTTGCCATTGAGGATGAGTTCCTACTGGGTAAAAATAGCCTCACAGTTGTAATACCATCTAAGATTCTTGGTCTGTCTCTGTGTGTGTGTGTGTGTGTGTGTGTGTGTGTGTGTGTCTGTCTGTGTGTGTGTGTGTGTGTGTGTGTGTGTGTGTGTGTGTGTGTGTGTGTGTGTGTGTGTTCATGTTCTGTTTAAGATTGTGTGTGTGTGTGTGTGTGTGTGTGTATGTTCATGTGTGTTCATGTTCTGTTTAAGATTGTGTGTGTGTGTGTGTGTGTGTGTGTGTGTGTGTGTGTGTGTGTTCGTGTTCTGTCTAAGATTCTTTGTCTTATGTTGTGATTTGCACTCTTCCTCTCCCTGCCCTTTGCTGTTCTTTCTCTCAGGGAAGGACTTGCTTGTTCATCCAGTCACAGATGAAGGGTCACATGGAGTAACCGCCTTCTTGCCTGGAGAGGGAGAGGTGAATTTATATATATACACAAACACACGCACACACACACACACACACTTCATATATCGTAGTGTGTGTGTGTGTGTTTGCTTTTATTTTCATAGAGTTTGTTCTTTGAATGATAACTCTGCCTCTCTGTTTAAACAGGTTTGGTATGATGTCCATACATATAAGAAGCACCAGGGAAACCTGAATCTTTACATTCCTGTCACCATGAACTCTGTAAGTCATACCTACACATCTGTCTGGATCAAATTGTTTGCAAAGATAGAAATATAAAATGAACATTACATTACAGAGATGTTGTATTTTAGAATGGTTTCATTCATTTACAAAAATATTGCTTAAAAATGAATCGCTAATAGACTTTGCAGTTACTGATGCTACTAGTTGCTACCAAAATGTACTACTAAAATCAGCTCTTAAGTTAAAGTGGACATTAAGGCAATTTGAATGTTGTACTCATTGTACTGTACTGTGTCACAATTATTCTTCAGTGTTAAGGATACACGTATCCTATAAGATGAACTACCTATGCCACTAATACCTCTCTGCTGCCTTATCTTTTTTTTCCAGATTCCTGTCTTTCAAAGAGGCGGCTCCATCATCACTAGGAAGGAGCGTGTGCGGAGGTCTTCTTCCTGTATGGAAGATGACCCCTACACTCTCTATGTGGCTGTAAATGCACAGGTATATGGACTACATGTATTGTGCTCCAAGTGGTTGAAGAAAGTTTGGTCAACCAAGACGAAAGGAGAATGTTATTATCGTGGCATGGTTTATTCATGCCTTGTATTTCAGTGACTTATTGACTTCTGTGACTTTCGGTGTCTCGGTGTATGTTATCCAGGCCAAGTAACATTTCCAAACCACTGCAACACAATGCAGGTCACAACACTGAATGTTCAAAGCACTTATCAGTCATGTGTATTCAAGTGAAACATGCTTCTGCAATATTCCAGGGAACGGCAGAGGGAGAGCTTTACATCGATGATGGCCACACTTTCAACTATGAGAAGCAGAATCAGTTTATTCACCGGCGTCTGACCTTCACTGAAGGCTCATTGTCATCGAGGTTGGTTTCTGTCTTCCTGCCTTTGTTACATCATTGTTAAAAGCCTCAAACTGCCAGAATAATGTAAAAATGATGGACACAAGAAGAGAAGCCTTTAACCTTTTTTTTTTTTTTGTCTTTTGCATTTCCAGCAACCTGTCTCCAGATTCTCAGTTCTCCACAGCCTCTTGGGTAGAGAAAGTGATCTTCATTGGAGTCCCCAAACCTAGCGCTGCTACCCTCAGGACTGCTGGTTAGTCCTCGTTTCTGTGATACTCACTTGTGTCTTCTGCCAGCCTTTTACATTACTGCGCTGGATGTTTTACCTCTTTAAACACATGACCCAGTCAGGGGCTCGAGCTCATATCCGCTTCTCTCCCCAGATGGCGCCGAGTCTCCTCTGGAGTTTGAGTTTGATCCCGCCTCTGAGCTGCTCGCTCTGCGCAAGCCTGGCGTGAACGCTGGGGCCGACTGGACCATTCACCTGCGGTAACCCATGGTAACCCATGGTCATAAGTGTGGACTTGCGTACTCATTCCTCTGTTGTCAATGATCAGGTGATGGTTATCACCTGCAGTATGACGGCTGTTTTACACACACACCACGCGCACACACACACACACACACACACACACACACACACACACATTCAAAGGCACGTACATTTACAATGTGGAAGTTTGGAATTAGGTGTCCATTCAGGGAAAAATCCATCGGCAAAGGGGATAGGATTGACTTTTAGACGTTTGCTTGTCTTGTGTTGCCACTGGATACTGGGCCCTGAGGGATGAGCTGGCTAGGACCACATTTGTAGACTATTTCTAAGGAACACTTCATTTAGGTTGGAACAATTCATTGAAGACTTATGATTTTGACAGGTTAGGGTTGTTACATTTTGTGTTTTGATTATTTGTCATGAATAAAATCACTGAGGTTTGCACTTAAACAACTGAGCCCAGTGAACAATTGTCTTATGTTTGTTATTCATAGTATCATTTCCTTTTACTTAAGTTGATTGCAAAAGTCCAGATTTGCTATTCAGTAATTAAAACTAAAAAAAAACATTTTAATTATATATAATAATTAGAAAAAACAGAAATTCACATTTCAGCAAACCAGCTGCCATTGCAGATGTTAATTGACTGACAAGTTATGAAATCAAGGAGGCCAGTTATCAAATCAAGGTCATTTCCTTCAATGCTGACTCGGTGATGACAAAAAAATAAGATTACAGATTCGATGTGCACATCCAGTACTCGTGTGGTAGAGGCCTACAGCTAAACTGACCAAATGAAGGATGGCGAGGGTGACCTTTTACAATAGAACATATTGGCCAGTAATGGCTTCCTCACTCTTCACATTCTTTGCTGCACAACATGTTGGCATCTCATTCCTTTTTTAAGGGCTCATATGCTGTTACCTCAAGCAATTGATTTCCCCCTTTACATAAAGACCACCAGAACAGTGGTGACCAGGACAAAGATGGAGCCTTGAACTACACTACACTACACTGTCACAAGAAATGCAGTATTTTTTGGTTTTGAACAGTGTTAAGAAACAGTGCTGAAAATGTCAATATTTTGTAGTGATCTATAATGTGCTTAACATTGGAATTATTGAAAAAGAATGGGATTTGTGAGTTGTCAGCTCTACCCTTCAACAAACAAAAATAAATAAATATTCATGTGCGTGTGGCTCTTATTTAATAAAAGTTCATGTTCAGAATACATGTCATATTTCAATACATGATAGAGTAAAAACATGGTAGTGAAACTGGAAACATTCATAGCACTGCTCAGTAATGCTTCTTCCACAGAGAGCAGTAAGCTTTTGGAGTATTTTTTCAAGTGATATTCCGTACAGTTTGGTCGGTTATAAACGCCATCTCTGCCAGACTTACACACCTGGTGTACAACAGTGCTGACTTTTAACATTCCTTCCTGTATGTTCTCAGTTTATTCAGCCATAAATCATTTTCACGGTGTAGTTTCTCACAGACCACTCACCTGGAATAGATCAGTACTGACTTACAGAGTTCTGTTCTTCGCTGTACATCCTCTTACTGATGCTAGCGAGTGCACAAAGAGAGTGCAGCAGACCAAACAGAATGGAGTGACCGAATCACAGCACTGTTAAAAACACAAGTATGCAAGTCCCATTTGGCCACTGACTGTGAATAAGCGACTGAGTGCGGTGGGGTGTTAAGGAAGTACTATCCACAGATACGGCTCATCTGACGGTAAAAGAGGGAAGGACCAGCCTGATGGCCGTTTCAGCGGCGAGAGCCGTCTGGTCCCGATGTTAGGGCCCTCATGAGGCTTTCGTAGCTGAGGAAGGTGACCGCGTTGACCGGGAACGCCCTGAGGCTGTTGAGGAGCAGGCCCTTGAAGAAGACCCGGACGCCCTCCTCACGTACGCTCTCGGTGATGCAGTGCAGCACCCCCCGGTAGGCCCGGCCCCCCGCCCCAACCATTTGCAACCTGGCCTTCACCACGTCCATGGGGGTGGCAAAGGCCCACGTCACCACGCCGGCCACACCGCCCGCCATTAACACGGCAAAGGTACCTGCAGGTAAGGAACAAATACATGTCATGCAATTATATTTTGAAAAAGTGGGAAAATGTCACCATGACAATTGCCTCACTTCAAAGACACAATTACAATATGTATACTATATATTAAATAAAGCTCAACCTTATAATTGTAATGAAATGTTTTGATGTGTTACTCAAACATACACTGCACATTACTGCACTTACTGATACTGATAAATACAAAAAAAACCTGGAACATTTAAATATTTTCAAGCATGTGCCATGATCAAATGTACCCGTTGCGTTTGATGTTTGCATTTCCTCCGACTGTGACTACTGACCTGGTTGTTTGCCTTGGTCAGACAGCCACCTGACAGTCAGCTCGTAGGGCAGGAAGTAGAGTCCATAGCAGGGCACGTCCCTCAGCGCCAGAGCCCACATTCCCCTGAAGAGTCCCCTGCCTCCCTCCTCCCTCAGGATGGTGGCCACGCAGTGCATGGGGCCTCTGTATCGATCGCCTCCTAAACCAGCCCTTCCTTTAGTCTGGCTCTGCAGGCGTACTTTCACCAGGTCAATGGGAGCTGTCACTAACACCTGGAGACGGGGGGCATGACAACAGTTAGCAGCTAGCACACACGTAAGCTTAAAGGGTTGCTATTGACAACTTTCACCTGCAGACAATATCTAGGACGATGTACTAACAGATGTCTCCACCTGCTTTAGCCCATGTGAACCTTAAGTGAATACGAACCTAAAAGAGGAGAGACATACACTGTATATGACTGAGTAATTAACACTTAGCTTATTATAATGTTTGACAAGCAGAGTGGGATTCCTAAGGCACATTTCTTCAGTACAATTCACCTGTGTACATGTATGTGAAAAAGAATTATGAAGTGCAAATGATGTGTTTCTTTGCATCACTATAGAGCTTAGAAGTTTTTAACATGCACCATCTTACCTGTGCAACACCTGAGAAGCATCCAGCTGTAAAGACAGCAGCTGCAGATGCCTGGTTGCCTTGGCTGCGATCATTCCTTTCAGACTGAGTGAGGTAATCCAAGGCGTTGCTATAGGAACCAAAGACCACTGAATTGCTGATGGCAACAGTCAAGACAGGGAATGCCATGCCCTTAAAAAAGCCAGGGATCTGATTGCAAAGGGACAAAGCAGCATTAACAAAGATTGGACATACCAGTAACTGATTAACTTTTATGGCGACTAGTTTACAATATCACCAACCTATCTGTAAATAGGCTAGGAGGCTATGGAAATAGACTAGTGGAATGTTCAGTTATTCTGGGCAAACCTTGCTGGATAATCACACTGGACAATGGTAATATCATTATGTGGCACTTTGGTAATATTAGCTAATGTGTAAGATATCAGTAAAAGGAATGAGAATGTCATAAAAGTGTGTAGAGTGTGACTGCAATCACACAGCTTGCTTTACTGTGCTGCTGAACACTTACCCCCTCGTGAGTATATGTCCTGAAGACACAATCAAGTATTCCTTTGTACTTGGACTGGGTCTGAATGCGTACCTATTCAGATATTACACATTTACTGTAGGCCTGCACACTTCTTTCAGTGGGCTACAGGAATATTCTTTTATTTACATGTGATATGATAAAGACTCTTCCAACCTTTACTGTGTCCATTGGGTGTCCCACAGCCAATCCTACTGCACCTGAAATGAATGAATTTCAGACATTCAGCCAAAAAAGATTTAAGAGAATTTCTTGAATAAACAATTTCTGAAACTAAACATTATGTAGTTACCATTAGGCTATTTAACAAAGAAGCATCACGACCATTGAATGAGTATGGTTGCTGTGTACATCTTTTGAAATGACAATAACTAAAACCTTAAACAAATGGCATACGACTGGAAAAGGATTGACGTTAGCTGGCAAGGAGATTTACCTGAAAGCCATCCTGCAACAAACTCTACAAGAGGCATGTTGCACTCCGTCACTGTAGACGCGGCTCAGGAGGATAAGAGCAATCAAATCGAATCTTATGATGTCCACGAGTGGTATTCAAGACGTGGCATTTGAATACTACAGAAAGAAAAGCAGCTCATTTGATTCGCCATATCATTCCAATTTCTACTGCAAGGTCTGCAAAAGACTGGCTTGCAAATCCATCATCATTCATCGCTTGCAAAGTTCAGAGGTGAGAAGGTGATCTTTGAGCCGAGATTCTCTGAGGGTGCACTTATGGCAAATATGTAGCTAAGGTTAGACTATTTACGCTTTCATAGAGTTCAACCATTGGCTCCAATAACAATTCCTTGATATTTCAATACCGCCCAACAATTCTGTTTCCCTGTTGAAATTTGGTTAACCAACATAGCTTAATAATGCAATGATGTGTAGCCTTTATCGCACACACTAGTTGTTCCAATTCAGGTTAGTCAAGTTTTTTCAATCTTTGGAGATGCTGCAAAGTATCTCTATTATATAGGCATCATGCAAAAACTCCACAGGACGTTTGACGACTCAAGCATGTTTAAGCCTTCGTATGGCGGATACCAACCAATGCTGCGAGATATTTTGTGATTTCAAGTAGCCCACCAATAGTTCGATCTTCGTCAGCAGCGAAGTAGCCAGCAACAACGTAGTTTGCACGAATCACAGCAGGAAGTAAATAAAGTAATAAAGTAGATCAGCTCATTGTGAAATGCTTTACACGACGCTATAGTGGCATTCCATAAACTGTATTTTTACGTGTTTTCGAAGATTTCGAAGACAGTTCTAGTAAGTACTACTACTGCCATCCTGTGGCATATATGTGCAAATGTTAGCTGACCATAATTTTGAAAGTAGGTTTTTGACTTAAAATGAGTCATACCAGATCTAATACACCACTGCAAATCATAATTAAATCATAGATGTCATATTTTTCCACAAGATAGGAATGCATAGCAATTGTCCTCAGATATTCTGACCTTACAATCAAGTCAGGGCATCAACAAATCCATCATGGTAGGTTAAGAGGGGATAGGCTACCTAATAGTTAGTTCAGTGTGATATGACATTTACAGATAAAACATCCGTATGATAAAGTACTGCATATATTTCTGCTACCTGCTGAGCCTGGATGTACTGCGCCAGTGTGTGATTATTGTGTTATTCAGCATACTTACTCTTTGTACATACTGTACTTTACAATTTTGGAATACAAGACAGACTCTTAAGATGCAAAAAATTTTGTGGATGGTTGTTAATTCTACTAAGTTCTGTGATAGTAAAGAGAGTACATCAATTAACAGAAGCATCCGTTCAAGTTTATTAATAATATCTAAATGCACACCAGAGGTTGAGTGCATTATTACAAAAAAAATGCCTTGCTAACAATATTTAAGAAATGCTCGGTATTTTCAAATATTAAGTTCTCTCACAATAATTCAGAATTCAGTTTGGCCTTTAGTTGCACATATCACACAACAAAAAAGGCTGAAGGTGATTAGTCAAAGTGAACGTGTTATCAGCGAGGCGACACCCAGACTTTGAAAGGCTCGGGGGATAACACAGTCGTATCTTGGGCCTCCAGGCTTGGCTCTACCCCACCTGGAGAAGAGAAGGTGAATCTCTGGAGGAGCGAGGTGAAGAACAGAAATAGCTCCACCTGGGCCAGCTGCTCTCCCAGGGACATCCTGTTCCCTGATCGTAACCACAAACACTGGATGTCACACCGACCACACCATATATCAAGTAGACTCTGCATAGTGAGTTGCTGTTTAGACAAATCATTTTTGCCTACAAAACAGATGTTTATGTCTATGTTTAGGTTTAAAGCATTTGGCAGACGCCATTGTCCAAAGTGACTAACCAAACATTTGAAGAGAGAAAAAAAAGAATATTAACAGTGAGAAATCAAGCATTATGTATATTGCAACAAAAGGTGTATAACAAAATGAAATATCAGATAACTCATGATGTGACATAGGTTTATTATCGCTCATTGTAAGATGAAACTTAAATTAAGAAGTAAGTAAATAGAAAAACCTAAAAGTTAACTGCTTATGTTTAAGATGGCATTTAGAAATATTACATAAATTGATCAAATATAAATAGATAAAGCATGGTAGTCTAGTCAGAATAAAATACATGCAGAATAAGCAAAGAAGGCCTCTCTTTTCCTAAATGAGCCCTGGCTGTCAAGGAAATGATTTGGATTAAACAAATCTGGAGCCTCCCATTTAGACTTGTCTTTCAGCACTGAGAGACTGGTTATGACCATGGTCCCCTAAAAGAAGAAAGAAAGCATCATTTTATCATTCGGCACAGTACATCAACTGCCACCAGCATTCCATCTAAAACCTGTGGTGAGAAGAGCAGACAAGTGAAAGACCGTATGACACAACCCAATCACGGCACAGTTGACTAGAACATTTAAAGCCAGTGGTCAGTATATATATGGTATGATCAGTTTGGTGTTTCTCCATGCCACGCGGGGGGGGGGGGGGGGGGGGGGGGGGCGTGTTTAGCGGCAGGATGTTGCCAACCCACTGTGTCTCATGAAGCACGGGCGTTAATATAGGGCATGTTGACTCTGTCTGCCAGGCAGGGCCGACGGGATTGTGCCACCACTCTTGTCAATCTCTGCGTGGACTTCCTCTTTTATAATTCAACACAAAGTTCATTTCAGAACAACGTCATCTCTCACCACTTCCCAGATTGTATCTAACAGAGTTGGCGTCACATAGCACCTACTCTGCACTTCTGGATCCTTCATCATGAGGAGTAGAGCCCACCGCCCACGTGTACTGGCAACAGTTTCAGTGCCAGCCTCAAACATGTCCAGGCTGCAGTACATCAAGGTTTCAACTCTTGAGTCTTTCTTTCTCTGGGTGAAAGAGATTGATGATCAAATTAACTTTGGTATCACTGTTCAGTAAGGACGTCTCATTTGGGGCAGATACGTACACACAGACAGGACATACCGATACACACTTCAAATAGATTACATATTAGGAGAAGGGCCAATATCTACCTACACATGAACCAGCAAATGACTTGTCTTACCTTATCTATCTCCCCTATGTAGGAGTCAATGAAGTCTCTGTGCAGAAAGGGATCCTTGACTTTCTGGTGTATTGTTTTCTCAGAAAGGCAGCAAGCTTAGAGTAGTAGTTGTCTCACGAGGTCCTGGTCACCTCCTCATGAGCCATGGACAAATATCGTAAAGCTAAAAGACAAGAACAAGCATTTCTTGAACACTACACCGATATATATTTGGTATGCAATCATGTATTTAATCTTTTTATTTTTGCATTTAAAGCAGTAGGAGACCTATGTGACTCTCATTGTTTCATTTATGTATCAATTTAATGATAGGTATTTCTCCTTTAAACTTCCTTTGGACAAACAGTTTGAGACAAAAATTAGATGAAGCACTTTGTGGTAAAAATCTACCATAATTGACAAAACAAATCTGTTAACCATCCTTCTCCGCAACAATTTTTTGAACAGGCTAGTGTCATTAGCTAATTAAATGTACTTTATTGTGAACATGTGTTCCCCACACTCAAACACCAAAGTTCCCTCGCGAGAGACACAAAGGAGGTCATATTGAGATGTCTAAACATTTAGTAAAAACTGAACATGATTTGTGACCCCGTTACGATCTCTTCTTTAACACCATATGACCATCTGAGAAGCAGGAGATTTAAGACTAAATCCCACTTTTAGTTTCATTTAATCTCATTGTTAATCTCATTGTCTCAGTGTAATAAGGAGATCTCTTTTTAGATTTTCTTTTCTAATGGGACAATAGGCAAGTTGGCTATTCACCTACGTACATTTTTTTGGGGGTTGCCGACCCGGACCACTGGATTGCATATAGAGCATAGCCTGGATGGATAGCATCCATAACATCAGTATGAATTTGAAGATGATACCAAACTAGCTGCCCATAAAAACAAATCGCAAATGGCTGCATAGTGTGTCTTTAAAGTACTCATGCAGTGTGAAAGTTTTCTACACCATGTCCTAATTTTGGTTCGATAATAACAATCATATCTACCATAGCTTCAGACTAGCTCTAGGAATACAACGGAGTTTGATCTTGTGAACCCTACAACACATCTGTTGTGAAATGAACTAACACAGAGAGGTGGAGGTTTAGTGATATGCCACTTTAACAACCAAGGAATGTTTGCATGACAAATATTAACAGACCTGACCAAAAAAATCACAAATGTGACACGGTCAGTCTGGTCTGACTTAGAAGCTTGCGATATGCATGTCTTTGAAACTGTCTGGTATACAATAATTTTGTATATATAACAGAAAACACAACCTACCTGAGCAAGGGGTGTACGCACAAGTAAAATAGATTCTGCAATGAGGTTAAGACGTTTTTGAAAGTCAGTTGAACTGTTGTTGAAGCGCTTTCCAAACACCAAAAATCCAATGACATTGGCCACAGCATTGTTGAGTTTGGCATGAGGATCAAAGGCACCACCTGAAAGGAGTGATCAAGCCAGTGAAACTGATAATGTTAATTTAATTAATGTACAGTATGTATAATATAGGCTAGTCTATATATAAATATATATATATTTTTAACCTATCTCCTCTTGGATGGCCTCAGACAGAAGTACACATTCCTGCAGGATGTTAAATTCCAAGGCTCTTCTGCCATCACCAAAGTTATTTATTTGGCTGACTGAAAAGTGCCGTTGCTTCTCCGTCTATACCCGTTGCTAACAAAAATACCTTCCGTATTAAATTCAATAACATGAACATTAAGAAGTGTGGAATAAGTGTTAGTTCATCAACATGGTAAATGTTTTGTTATATAATTAATTCAGCATCCCTAACAGTCACTTCCTGTTCATGAGTGCCAGACAATTATTATCTCACAAGAGACTGGTCATGAATCCTTCTAGACTGTTTAAATTATGGAGATGGACATGTTTTAAAGGAGGATCACTACCTTGAACATTAGGATATTCTGTGTATATTCTGTGAGACTGCAGTATTCCACAAAAAAAAATCACATGTACAACACCCTGTCTTCAAAAATATCAGTGAACTGAAACCTCATTAAACAGGTTTACTAATAAATTACTATACAGATTTGACATTCAAATGTCTATACTTGAAATCCACCATAAAGAGATTTATTCACATAGACCTTTGCATTGTCTAAGAAATATGGTATTGCAATCTAATGTAAACAACAATATCTATTGTACTGTCACACAAACAGCAATCACTCACCATTGCCTTTGAAGGCCTTGTTATAGAGTGGAGACAATAAACAACAATATCTATTCTACTGTCACACAAACAGCAAGCACTCACCATTGCCTTTGAAGGCAATCGTTATCGCACGGGTGATCCAGGAAGTGGTCCCCTTGAGTTACCAAGACTTCCTGTACTATCTTGAATCCTGACACAGACTTCATGCCACCTCTCTTGATGCTGAAAATAACAATCTGTAAGCATTAATGTATATGCAAGCATTAATCAATAAACACTCAATACCTGCTGCCATATAATCTGGCTTTATTTTACTTTTATTTTTTTTTGTGAACAGTTAAGATCCCACAGGCTTTAACATTGTTTTGAATACAGTGTAATTGTAGAACAAAGTGTAGCTATCACCATTTTCCAAAGAAATCATGAATCACTTCTAAATACATCACGGTTGAATTTCAAGAAAACCTATGTAGCATAAGAACTTTCTTCATCATCTGTAAGAAGTTGAATATTCAATTTAGAGTGAATGTGGTCCAATGCCTGGGTAACAAGGGAGGCAACTGCCACCCCTCTTTCCCTGTCCCTAAAAAGATCACGCATGTTTCATCCTGCACCCATTAATGCACTACTGACATTCCTGATTAGGAAACCAAATCCAGGTGCATCCTTCACCTGATACAATCCCCCTCACTGGCAGCACACATATCTGCTCATAGACAGCCATAAGCAGGTTTATGAGGCTGGAGGTTTTTTTTTAGGTCAGTAAGATTTTACTGTGTAGGGTTAGGGTTAGGGTTAGTTAAACCTGACTCTGTCCCCAATGTCAACAGTGAAAGCACAGTATGCTGGGCTGGATTGAGAGTGCACAGCAGCCACACAACATGCCTGTGGTGTTTAGTATTTGATGATAACTATAGCCGATAGTTATGTGTTACCAATTCAGTTTAACCACTACTACCTTGCTACACTGATTTTGTCACAGAATGTGTATCAAGTTTTCTGCTCTTGCCAATGTTTAGTTGAAAATCGTTTTCAGAGCACCAGGTTACAGAAGTCAGTCAGTGATATTCAAATTAGAAGAAGCACAATGGGTGATGGGACTGTTACCTTTGCATTCCAGTAAATGTAAACATTGTAAGAAGAAACACAATAGTAGTATCTGGTCACTATGGTAATGGTCAAATCCGTGCTCAAGACATTTCCCAATAAAGAATGTCAGTATCAATGTCATGTCACAAAAGCCCTCAGAATTGAATACAATACCTACCAATTTGTGTCTTATTGATGAATAAGAACATTGTGAGAACATTGAATGTGAAATTGACTTCTTATAGACAGTCATTACTAAACTTGTTAAAAATGTGTAAAAACATGTATTATATGAATGACAAGCATTTCTGTATGTAATTTTCATTTTTCACATTATGAGCTTTTACATTAGGCCTACAAATACTCAAAACAAAATAAACTTTGAAAGGCAATACGAGGACAATAGATGATAACGTTATCTTATTTATAGGGTGATGATAAAACCAATGAGAACAATAGATGATTCATTACCTTATTTATAGCGTGATGATACAAAAGAATTAGGGCAATAGATGATAACATTACCTTATTTATAGCGTGATGGTCAATACCAATGAGGACATCTCGCAAGAGAGGGATAACCCATGGTCCAGGAGGAACGTTTAGTGAATTTCTTTTCTTCCATGTTTTGATGAGGAGTAATAAAAGAAGAAGTACCAACAAACAGCCCTTTGTGTCACACCAATTGAAAATACCAGTAAAAAGCATTGAATGCTTTAAAATACCAGTAAAAAGCATTGCGCAGACTATCATTCAGCAGTCATTGAAGTGAATAATACCAGTAAAAAGAATTGCGCAGACTATCATTGAAGTAAATAACAGAGAGCCATGAGGCAATCAAAGTCCATTCTGTATTTAACTCCTTTTCAACTGGACAGACCTCAAATCAAACTACATACACTGGTTGTTGAAAAGGTTACATCTAATCTGACGTAAAACTGAAATGATTTAAGTTATTGGTTTCTTGTGTGTATCCTTTTCTGTATAATGCATCAGCACTGCACTATAATGTAATGTGATATGACTAAACACAAAAAAAGTGTGTCAGTCTGGGGAAGATGGGGGGAGCATGGCAAGAGCTCACACTCTTGTCTAACCACCAATGAATGGTCTCCATGGCAACGCTGTTCCCCCCCTTTCACCAATCCCCAGCCCCCCAAAAAAGAAGGTGCTACTTTATTTTCTTTTAGATATCCGCAAAAGTTCACAATATATTCAAGGCCGCTTCTTATAAAAAAAACTTGTGAATTAATCAGACATTTAAATTTTGAAAAGGTTAGTTTGAAAGTCAAAGACCTGAAAAAGTAAAAGAGAAGAATTTGTTTTGCCAATGGCACTGAACAAGACAGTTCGCTGTTTATTTAAGGCTACTGTAACCCACTAAAATCCACTAAACCCAGCACTGAAATCAGTGCAAATATTTCACATTTCTCAATAACAGTGATGACTGACCACTGATACAGTCATCAGCATATTTCAATTGTTCATAAAATGTGCTAGTTTGCCAACAGATCATGCTGAGTGAGATGCTGCATACTGCAAATCTGGATGAGGGAGTTGAAATGGCGGCCATACTAATGGCTACTATGTTAGCCAGCGTGAAAGATTTGAATTTGAATCATCCACAGTTTTCATGAAAATATATCAGAATCAGAGCAGTATTATGTATGTTAACACATACAAGGAATTTTGTTCAGGCCATTGGTGACTCTCAAGAAATACAGACAATGTACATATTATTTACAGACAATACCCAATACACAAGCAATATACAGATTATGTTAAACACAAACAATATACATAAAGTGCAAGTGTGTGTGTGTGTGTGTGTGTGTGTGTGGTAGTGCAAACAACAATAATGTGGGAATGAAATTGTGATGTATAAGTATTGCACAATACAGTATTTACAGCTGTGAAGGAGGGTGTAGTAACCCTCTAAAGAAGGAAGAGTTGAAACGTGGAGAACGTGGACGAGGATGCTGTGAGAGGAGCAGTGCTGAGGGGTGTCTCAAAGTCTGCTAGAAGTACATCAAGGTTGAGTCGACAGTTGAACTCGCATGGCAGCTGTAAGTACTTGATAAATAATAATAATAATAATAATAATATAGCAGCACCACTATGATTACTTAAAGCCTATATTTCAGCTGACGTTTTGCTTGTGTTCCTTCAGTGACTGTATCCTTAACTAAGCTAAATATGTTAGCTGTAATTAATTTTTCTGTATGCACCGTATAATTCCTGGTATATCTTGCTGGTTTTAAAAATGGCGCTTGTTGTTGTCTTCCATTAACATCGTGTTTAACCAATAAGAGTCAACCATTACTGCAAGCGCCACCCAGCAGTTTCAGGGCAGCACAGAAGTACCAATCCGGGGGTAGGTACTATTTTGCCCCGAAAATGGCCCTGAAAGAGGTCTTACAGGGAAGGTTCCTGCAGTGGAAAACCTCCCTTTTCGGTTTTTCAGAGGAGTTTCTTTTAGCCACTCACTCCACCTTTGTCAGTGAGTTTCTGGCCTGCTTATACAGGGCTCTATCCCCACTTCTGTAGGATCCTCCTTGGCCTGACAAAGTAGTCTTAGTCTTGGCCGGGAACCATGGCTTGTTGTTGTTGTATTGGCAGAAGGTCTTGGTTGGCACACACGTCTTCACAAAAGCTGATGTCACAGTGTCAGTCAGTCAGTTTGTTCAGGTTGACGGTTCCTCTTGAAAAACACTCCAGTTGGTGCAGTCAAAACAATCTTGCACTTCCTGCTTTGCCTCTCTGGTGCATTAACTCACTGTTTTCTACCACAGACTTTGCAGGTTTTAGTTTCGGCCTGTAGGTTGGCGGAAGATGAACCCAGCAGTGATCAGAGTGCCCCCAAAGCTGCCTGGGGAACTGAGTTATCTGCATCTTTAAGAATAAGGATATTTATGCCAAAACAGCACAAGTTAAAGACTCTCACCATCTTCCTGAAACCTTAATACTGACAATACTTAATAGACAACATTGATACCAGGGGTGTTAACTAACTCATTTCAATACCTATTTCAAGTTGCGTATCATCATTCAAATAGTACACACATGGTCTGTACTGTAACAAGGAAAAATGAAAACAAAGTCATGAGGGTCAAATACATTGGTTGACTACCAAATGCACCGTGAGTATGCAAGTACAGTGAAAAAACATCTTTGATCACACTATATCCACTTGTTTCCACTTCATCTGTACTCCATGAAGCCATGGAGAAAAGTACCTTCTGAATTTCTCTGCATCTTCATTTTTTGTTGCAAAGCTTGCCAGGGATGCAAAACTGAACTCATTTTCTCTGCCTAACACAAGACATTTTCTAAATGGTACATAACCTTTTAATCTGAATGTTTTTTGTACATGCAAATGCAAAATGAGTACCACAATATGACCAAATAGCCTAAATAGTTGAATGACAACACAGGATTTGAACTTAAAATGCATGCAAAGAAGTCAGATATGTCAGGGAGGAACCGTGTGAGTCCTGTATGGGACCGTTTCGAGTTTAACAGTGAAAGCGGGAAAGGATGTAGTGAGACGGATCGTGAGTGGGTAACGTGTAAGTTCACATGAGTTCTTTAAGGGTTTTTAGTTAACTATAGCTGACTGGTAGGATTGACCGTGACAACCCAAATATTTAGGCGTGTTTTTGTGTATTAAAGGTACAGTCTGCCACTGGTGAAATTAAAACTGAACTAAATTCTAACTGAATACAAACATAGGTCTATTATCAACATAAAAACTGAAATTTTGAAATGTGAAAATGGAAAATCATAATAACCTCGAACTGTCATGACAAACACACAGTCACACACATTTGGAGAGAAAAAAAAAACAGGATAAGACATGCAGGTAAGTAGATATGAAGGCAAACTTCTCTTTCGCAAGACAATGTAGGCCTTACGTTACATACTTAAACCTGGGCTAAATCTGAACAGCACGGCAATATACAAGGAAAACTTCATTTCCCATGTTCACTTGATCATGCCTGACCATATGTAGCTACCCTAGTGGAGACTCTGAAAACAACATATAGCCTAGTCACTTGGAGCTTATGAGACAAATTCTTCTTTCACTTTTATCAAAAGCACGTTACAAAACACCTTCATCATCAGTGACACACAGATAGTAGTTGGTTTGATTCACCCGTGGAGCCCTGACATAGGTTAGTGATTTGTTTAGTAGAGATAGCACAGGCAGTTGACGATACGTCCGGGCATGCCTGATAATATGTAAACATTGCTCTTCCATATGGACGTTTTTACTCTTGCTTGTCTGTGCAGTTGTATAGGATTTGCATTTACAAGTCATTATTACCTGAAAAAGTCTGTAAAATCCAATACAGGATTGTTCAGGAAGATTGATTTAGTGGCAGGCGCATTTTTGGGCGACTATACAGTCCGACTTTGGGCTGTGCAAGAGCGGACCGTCCTCAGAGCACGTGCAATTGGTCTACTGGATGACCACTGGCGTCAAGCTCCACTAGGATTGGTTGTAAAGGTAGTCAATCTAAACAGTCACGCGCTTGGGATATATAAGCAAGGAAACCCTTCGTTCTGTGAGATTCTGCAGATGAGTTGAAAGTTGTTAGTGCAGCTAAGAAGAGTGGAGTTGGGGGGGAAAACAGATAATGCTCATTAACATACACTTTCTCACACAGAACTATTTCGTTGCTGATACTGTCATTTTAAAAGAAATTCAGTTTAATCTAGAGGAGTCTCTCCTCCAAAATTATGTTTTGATTTTGTAACATAACGTTAGCTAGCTAGATAACGATCAATACTGCTAGCTACCTGAAGTTACGCTGGCGGTGTTAACGTTAGCTTTGCATACATTCTATCGTGATCTTGGTAACCCTTCTGAGTCGAGTGTTTTTCTTGTGGATGTTGAAAAATAAGTCGAGTGAGGCTAAAGGTAGTGTCGCTTTAAGAGGAGGCGGAGAAAGCGCCACTGTAGCTGGTGTGTTGAGAGTGCTGGGTATTTTAGCGACAACATTGACCGTATGTGTGCATTTTCCTTCAATGGAACTCTGTCTCGATGTTTCATGATTTATTCATGACTGTGAGAGGAACGTGACGTGCAGAGGCGGGTAACTTATATACAAAATATAGACTGTCCCGGAGGCGGGTTCACGCATAGCAAAGGTGGGTGTCCACTACTGTTCACACTTGTAAGGTAGTCTAGCCACATAGCTACAACGTTACCATGACGTCTTCAGAGCCACCTGTTTTCATTTTCACTGTTAATGTATGAGTAGAGTTAGTTACTACTCATTATGAGAACCTAATGTTACTTGTATTACTTCTAATTACAGTAAATTATTCCCCCCCCCTTGCTTTTGTTAGATTACAATACTAGCATTGCTATGTATATATTATATCCCCTTGCGATCTATTTCATGTACATATCTATGCGTCAATGAAAAACAAAACCATTACTGTATTAGTATTTGATGACTGTGAATTTGTGTTTTAGGTCAATGCCATACCATATGTCAACTGTGTTGCAAGGAAGATGATAGAGATGTCTGTTGACAAAAAGACTGTTTTACCGCAAGAGGGGAGATCAGTTGGCTCCCATCAACAATCCACAAGCAGCTTTAATAGAAATACTTTAATGTTGGAGGAGACTCCTGTCAAACACAATAGTAAGGATGATGGTGGTACAGAGGTTGAGAGGGGCAGCACAGCAATTGCACTGGAGGCTAATACCTCTGACACCAAGGATCTGGAAAAAAGTGACGGCCAGTCCCAGGAGTCAAACAGTGGACTGCAGCAAAATGCACAACAGCCGAGGCTCAACAAGCGACGCACCACGCTAAGCGCCGGCTTCAAGCACCCCATGTCTGGAAAGAGGCGTCGACGTGCCAATTCCGAGAGCAACCCTGTCCTTCCCACCAACTTCCTGTTGGGCGGCAACATCTTCGACCCGCTCAATCTCAACAGCCTGCTGGACGAGGAGGTGAACCGGGCGCTCAACGCGGAGACGCCTAAATCCTCCCCTCTGCCAGCCAAGAGTCGTGAGCCCGTGGAGATTCTGATCCCCAGGGACATCACAGATCCTCTGAATCTGAACAGCGGGTTCACAGGAGATGCGGGTCCCCTCGTATCCCCGCTGAAGAGCGGTGGGCGAAGACGGCACCGCAACCGCCATCACGGGGGTGGCGGAGGAGGGCCGGCGGGTTCGTGCGCCGCACAGCTGGAGCTGTCAGAGGGCGAAAGATCTGTAGAGGGGGCACCTGCTACAGCCGAGGAAACCCCCTCGACATCTTTACCACACCCTCTGTCCGGCCCCACGGTAGGCAACACTCTCCCAGAGGGCGCGTCCCTGCTCAACGCTTTGCCATCCACAGGTGCCAAGCCCTCCACCGTCGACACTCTCAGCGAAGACTTGAGTAACTCCAGCTTGCTCAACAGGAAGCCCCAGGCTCCGCAGAGGTTCGGCGGCCACGCCGTGCCGGTTGGCTCGGATGCCGCGTCTGTGCGTTCGACGACGGGCCCGGCTCCTCCTCCTCCGCACCTGCCCACTCGCCAGCGCAAGCGCCGGCGCGTCTCCAGCAGGTCTGAGAACTCCGAGAAAGCGTCGTCGGTCCCCCCGGCCAAACACCCCAGAGCAGAGAGGGGACGGGCGCCTGCCCCGGTGAAGCACAGCCAGCCTTTCCACACCCCAGTGGTGGGCTCAGGGTCGAGGTCAATCAGTCGGCGGATGCCCCCCAATCACCGCGGGTCCAACCAGCAACCGAAGAAGAAGTTCCAGTATGGCAACTACACCAAATATTACGGCTACCGCAACCCGGGGACGAGTGACGACCCACGTATGGAGATGCTAAGGCCCGAGTGGTTCCAAGGCAAAACTGTGCTGGACCTCGGATGCAACACCGGCCACCTAACTATGTCCATTGCCAAGCAGTGGAGGCCCAGCCGCATTGTGGGACTGGACATCGACGGAGGGTTGATCCACGCCGCCAGGCAGAACATCCGATACTACCTCTCAGAGATCCAGGCCCGCGAGGCCCGACGGCACGGCGAAGAGGATGGGCAGCGGGGTCGTGTGACGGACGACAGAAAGGATGGTGTGTGTGAAGAGACGACGGAGCACAGAAACGACCCCATGGAAGAAGACCGAGAGGACAGGCCAGTGACTGATAGGGGGTTGAAGTCCAACAGAGCAGAGCAGGGAGGAAACGGTTTGGACGAGAGACGGAGGGCGCTGGAGAGGAATGAAGAGCGAACGAGTGAGAAAAAGGATGGGGGAGGCGGGAGAGGCTACCCAAAAGGAGGTGGCACCTTCCCCGTGTCTCTCCGTATCTCCCGAGGCCCTATTGCCGCTCCGCCTCTCCCACGATCACCCAGCCAACAGCGGGGAAGCTTCCCTGCTAATGTGTCCTTTGTCACCGTAAGACATGTTTCTTTTGATTTGTCTCCAGCATGTAACCAGCATTTGTGTTCCATATTTGAAGGGACATATAACCTTTTGGGGTTAAGTGAGGAATATAATGACATTAAGCTCAGAGCCTACCTCGTCAGTTTTTATACTGTCAGAGGTCCGTATAAAAGTACACTTTGAAACAGGCCCTTGTGGTTTTTAAGATCGCACAGATACTGCGATGAGGGGGAAAAATGGCTTCAGTATTTGTGAACAGCTCTTAAAACAATCATTGTCCATTAAATTGTCTTTGGTGAGATCATCCTCTCTTCATTTCTCCACAGGGAAACTATGTTCTCGAGGCGGACCAGCTGCTGCTCCCAGAGAAGGAGGAGTACGATGTGATCCTCTGTCTCAGTGTCACTAAGTGGGTCCACCTGAACTGGGGCGACGCCGGCCTGAAGCGCCTCTTCCGCAGGGCCTACAGACACCTGCGACCCGGGGGCCTCCTCATCCTGGAGCCTCAGCCCTGGAGCTCTTACGGCAGGAAGAAGAGACTAACGGTAAGGAAGAGAAGTCAGGTCAGACTAAGGAACTGATCGCCATTTTTGACCCATTGCACCCCGATAGTAGATTGGGAAAGGAAAAAAAAAACCTCCAGTTTTATGAATGTTTTTTTGACAGAGCTGCACTTCATAGAGCAGCTGTTCACTGCGGATACTTATTGAGGTGTACAAATTTAGACCAAAATTGTGAAGTAAGCGAGGGTGCTATATGCAGTGCTATATGTAGTCCAAAATGGAGAACACTGGAGTTGGCTATTATTCAGACTATCTAGAGGAATGAGGAATAGATTATCTAACACTGTTGAAAATGAGGATGTTTTTGCTGTGGTAGCTTGGTAAGTGAGTTGTAGTCCATCCTGAACCAGGGTGACGGTGCTGTGGTGTCTGTGTAAAGCGTCTGGTGATGGCATGGGCCCCCTTCGCTGTCTGGTGGGTAGGAGCGGAGTCTTTCAAGACACTGCGGAGCCTTTCATTTCGGGATCGCACAGGACCGAGCCGCTGCCCACAGAGGTTTTGTTGTGCCGTTTGAAGTCAGGATCGCATAATTTGGGCTGTTTTAGTTTAGTCAGCGTAGCATTTGCTGATTCAGGATCCCAAATCCGCGCTGTGTTCTTTTTTTTTTGTAACTTTCCTCGGCAGTTACACGCCCTACTTTTGCCTTGTCTTCCAGGACACCATCTATAAGAACTATTTCAACATCCACTTAAGGCCAGATCAGTTCTCTACGTACTTGACCTGCGAAGTGGGCTTCAGCAGCTACGAGTTCATTGGGACGCCAGAGCATCTGTCACGAGGTAAGCCGCCCTCATGCCTCCAGCAGTTCTTGAGTTGTTTTTGTTTTCCAGGGTAGCGGGGTGTTTCACAAAGCAGAGGGACCATTATCTGGATAACTGTGCTGAGCACTGGCATGGTTTTGCTTTCATATATATATTTTATCTTCAAGTAGGACCGGGTGTGTTATAATTATAAAGTAATAAATATAATATATGTGTGAAATCATTTCCTACCTGATGGAACAAATTAGTTTCATTTTCCTGCAATGCAGTTTACTTGCTAGCTATCCATTTTTGAACTGTGAAGATGTGAGCTGACTCCATGTTAGAACATTTATAACAAAAGATCAATGAGCATCATAAGTAACTAATGAAACCCTCGTCTATTCAATTCACTGAAGCCATAAGAGGAAATAAAAAAAGTGTGTGTGCATCCAACCCAAGTTGGGGCCAGGTGTTGAACAAGGTAAAGGTAAACTGGAGAACAAGCTGTCCCGATGTTTAATTAATTACACTTAGAAGATGTCTGTCCAGACCTTAATGAAGTGCAGTTATATCCTGTAAAATTGGTCAGATAGAAGGCTGTGTTTTGCCACCATGCAGTCAAACATTTCATTATATTGCTATTAGTTTGCTAACCTCGAATTGCCACTGCCCTTTTTGTATTAGTTTTGTGCTAGTAACTAGCTTAGTTGGTTCTGTCATCTGTTTCATTTCATAAATGTTTATAAATTTTTTCCAGGTTTTCAGAGACCGATCTACCTATTTCGCAAAGGACCGTCAAGCAAGTGACGACTTCCAGTCCAAACCAGAGAAACACCCAGAGAAGACATTGGGTTTCGCTTTGGCTTGCGTCATGTCTTCACCGAGGTTTGGGACATCCAATTGGAAACGGGGACCAAAAGAGGAACTCAATCAGATCTTTGTAATTGGACATCTTCTAAACATTACATCGTTGCACTGAAACCGAGAGGACTGACTTCGCTCCCTGAAGGCCTGAGTCACCATTAGAACCAGGAGAGAGAACTTTTCAAATGTGTAGGAGCTTTTGAAAAGACTTGCACAAAGGGAAGGATAGGGGGGGGGGGGGGGTGTAAACGGATTTATCACCCTTTTGTGTCATACTTTGTGTTATAATCAGTTTGTTTTGAACAAGAGGAATTTGTCACTTTTTTTGTAACAGGCCAGAAGACCAGTGACAAGCACAGACCCAAAATGATAGCCTTTACTTTTTTTGGCTCAAGTAATCTAATATCCGTAATCATTCATTCAGTTTGTTTGCTTGTTTTTATTTTGTCATGTTCGAGTTTGGAAGATGTTTTAAGCTCACGCTTCACTTTCATTTACAAGTTCTGCTGTTGGAGAAACTACTTTGTATGCTTCTTGGTGTTAAGTTGGAATGGAGAAACCCTGTTGCCGTTCTAGAGGTCTAAAATGATCATTTTAAAAATGATGGCCAACTTTTTACTAGTGTTTATTTATGGCTGCTACCATGGATGAAGGCAAGGACTCATTTAACTTCCCGTCATCCCAAAGTCACTTGAGTACTCAACAAACCAGGACAAACTGTGCTTGTTTTGTTCTTTTATAATCCAACAGATGTACACTTTAAAACCAATTTTAAAGCAACCTGGTTGACCAAATGGATACTTTTAGTTCATTCTTTTCACGGTTCTACCAACCTTTGAGACATGCCACCTGCAGTACAGTACATGACCGTCATGGAACGCCACTCATTGCAGATCACCACAATGACTTAAAAAAAAGAAACCTCTTCAAAATATTTATCTTGAGGTCATCAAAGTGTCATAAATATAGAGCTTCATATCATCACTTGGCTCAAGTGCAATATGCTCTATTTATCTCCCCATGAACATGACAGGATAAAGTATGACGCTAAAGGAAATGTCCAATTGAATGTGTTTTGTGATTAGCAAAATATGAATAATAGTTGATGCTAAATGCCCAGTTCATAATGATGTTTTTGTGGAATTCCAAATATTAAATCATTCTAATTGCCAATATTCAAAAGTATTGAAAATGCTCAGTAGTGACCAAATTTAAACCACACATTTTGACCAGGTACAAAAAAATCTGCCGTCATGTTCAAATTTGGCTTTTTTTTTGTGCAGTGGTTTCTGGCCTTGGTGTGTTAGCGGTTAACTGTGGAGACATTTGTCCCTTTTCTCGGTTGCTCACAAAAAGCAAATAAAACAGACCAAGTGTGGTCTGCCCCCCCCCCCCCCCCCCCGCCCCCTCCCTCCCCTCCCCTCCCCATGGTCCCAAACAACCCAGAACCGCTTTGGTTTTTGGTTTCACGACTGCCTTGGCATGCGAGTCCCACTCCCTGTGAGTACGTCACACGGAGATAAGCTTTTGTTTTTTGGATGTTCAGGAAAAAAAACCTGATGTAATTAGCCAGGGGTTAGGAGCCAGATAGACATTTTGAATGTTGAATATGAGGATTGAGTTGGGTGTTAGTTTTTGCAGAGAAGTTTATGTGAGTGTCTACAGTAGGAAGGTCTTTGACAATTATATTTTGTTCTTCCACCATTCAATTTGCACTGACTTGGGCTAAGCACACACACAGACAGCTCATCTTTCTTTATTGTACTGTGTGTGAAACTGCCCTTGAATCAGCTTGTCACATTTTTATAGCCTATTTTTAACATACATTTTTTTGGAAATGGTCTGTTGAAATTAAATGTGAGAAATAAGACCTTTTGTCTTTCAAACAAGGTCTTGACCTGATGCACTCTTCAGCAGAAAGAGTGCATCAGGTCATCATGATGGGGGAAAAAAAAAAAAAAAAATGAAAGTGATTTTAAAAATAAACATGATCTCAATTGGAGAATGACTCGTAATTGTTTAATATGCTTAGTTATGAAGTATTAATGTTATATCATTAGATTAATAAGTCTACAGAGCTTCATTTTATAAAGGCTATTGTATTGTTTGTGACATTGTGAGTACTGACGAAGGTTTTAATGCATTTCACTAAATATTTTAAGTGACATGGAAAGGGATGAACAAAAATGTCAGTATGAACGTGAACTCTCATTCAGACTTCAGTCGGCTTCACGGTTGAATATTCAATGAACACTTTGCATGACCGTATTCCTCATAAACAGAGGCACGCAGCCATTCCCTGAGGAGAGTGCATGTTGGTTTGTGGGTTTGATCTTACAGCTGGGTAATTAAGGCGTGCTGTACCAGATGGCTGCAATTTTAAAGCCAATCAATGTCTTTCATTAATTGTGAACCCTGGTGCATTGAAGCGCACCCCAGACTCCCAGGAAAAGCTATCCTCTGTTCTTCCCCCCCCCCCCCCCCTCCACCGCAGTATGCTTCGGCCTGGCCCTTCTTCGGCCTGGCCCTTCTTCGGCCTGGCCCTTCTTTCGGCCTGGCCCTTCTTCGGCCTGGCCCTTCCAACATGTGGCTGTGCTGTTTGTTCCCTCTTGCATTTTCTCCATTTCTGGCATGTATGAGGAATGCAAAGACTGGGTGGGAGTACTGTGCATTGCCTCCAGGGGGCATTACTGGCATTTTGAGCAAATTCCCCTCTCTGAGGAGCCTGGCTGGCCTGTTATATTGGTTAGATTTAGTGGATGTGTATTTGTAGTGTTGACAGGCCATCAAAAATAACACATTATTATTGCAGGTCCAAATGCAAGATTGCTCCTGTGAATTAGGTTACTGCCACCAGACACATTTACATGTGTTGAATCACCTGCTGTTTCTACCCCCAAGCAACTTACACTTCAGGTAAGGAGTGTGTGTGTGTGTGTGTGTGTGTGTGTGTCTGTGTGTGTGTGTCTGTATATACATATGTCATGATGATCACAATCCAAAGCGGTCAGAGTGATTTATTTAATTTCCCCTACAAAGTCTGTGGCCTTAAGCCAAGTCCATCACCAGTAGGCAAAACAGTCATCTCCCTGTATTGCTGTATTTCATGTTGTAAATGCATTGTGCTCGTTTGTGCAAAAACAGAACTTAACATCATTTTTTCTCTGTGTTTGGTGTTTTTAAGACCTCAGGGCCAGCAAATGTATGAAAACACCTCAAACAAGGTGCATAGAATTCACATAGAATAATGAGGAACGTTATCCTTTTACAGTGTCTTTAGAATTACACTGTTATTGTTACTCTAAAAGCATTTTGATTTTTTGACAATGAAAATGGAAACCATAACTGTTGAAAAGCACACTTTTCAATAAGAATCACTTTTATGACGTGCGTGAACAAATAGGTTCTGAATGTGGCTGTGTCAAATCCATTTTTTGGGTACATCAATATAAACCTCCCTTGAAGGTTTTCTTTTTTGTTTGCCTCTGAACAGCAACTCATCCAAGGGACCTTGTGTCAGATCGGTTCATTTCACCCAGAGGCCTCCACTCATAGAAATGTGAATTGTTTTGCTTTAGTTGGCATTGTTATAAACAAATAGAGTCTCCTTGACACCAGGTCATGTCAGCTCATCGTGATATAATGGTTGTCATGTTATATATATTTGGCTACATATATATATATACAGTGCCCTCCGCAATTATTGGCACCCCTAGTGAATATGAGCAAAACAGGCTATAAAAAAATATGTCTTTGCTGTTTATCCTCTTGGTCTTTCACTCAAAATATTCACAAAAATCTTACCTTTTCATTGAAGTAAAACTATTGAAAGAAAAAAAAACTGTTGACATTAAATACATATTCTTCCCCAAAACATGTGTGCCACAATTATTGGCACCCCTTAATTTAATGTTTTGTGCAGCCTCCCTTTGCCAAGATAACAGCTCTGAGTCTTCTCCTATAATGCTAATGATGAGGTTGGTGAACACATGGCATGGGATCTGAGACCATTCCTACATACAGTATCTCTCCAGATCCTTCAGATTCTGAGGTCAACGTTTGTAGACTCGGCTTCAGCTCATCCCACATATTTTCTATGGGGTTTAGGTCGGGGGACTGTGATGGCCATGGCAAAACCTTTATTCTGCGGTCGGTGAACCATTTTTGTGTTGATTTTGAGGTGTGCTTCGGATCATTGACCTGCTGGAAGGTCCAACCACAGCCCATTTTAAGCTTACTGGAGGGGGCTGTTAGGTTTTCATTTAATATCTGCTGGTATTTGATGGAGTCCATGATACCATGTATCCTAATAAGATGTCCAGGGCCTTTGGAAGAAAAACAGCCCCACAACATCAAAGATCCGCCACCATACTTCACATTGGGTATGGGGGTCTTTTCTGTATGGCTATGTTTCTGTCTACGCCAAAACCACCTTTGATGTTTGTTGCCAAAAAGCTTTATTTTGGTCTCATCTGACCATATAACTCGGCCCCATTGAAAGTCTGACTTACATTTGGCAAACTGTAGGCGCTTTAGTTTGTAGTTGATTGACAGCAGAGGCTTTTTTCTGGCAACCCTCCAACACAACTTGTGGTGATGTAGGTGTCGTCTGATGGTAGTTTTGGAGACTTTCTGACCCTAAGACTCAACTCACCTCTACAATTCTCCAGCTGTGATCCTTGGAGATTATTTTGTCAGTCGAACTATCCTCCTCACGATGCATGGGGTCAATGTACACACACGTCCTCTTCCAGGCTGATTCTTAACATCTCCTGTCGCTTTAAACTTCTTAATTATTTCCATGATAGTGGAAATGGGTATTTTCAACTCTTTAGAGATTTTCTTGTGTCCATTTCTTGATTTGTGCAGCTCCACAACTTTCTGTCGCACATCGTCACTGTGTTCTTGGGTCTTTCCCATAGTGATGAATGACTAATAAAATTTGGCCTGTGTCACCTCATATTTGTACGCCAGTGGAACAGGAAGTCATGGTTGACCTCTTAAGAGTTCCTTATCAAACAGGTGAACTTAAAAATGTAAAACATGACTGGAAATATACTTCAGTTAGATTTTAATTATAAGATTTTTCTAGGGGTGCCAATAATTGTGGCACACATGTTTTGGGGAAAAATATTTATTTAATGTCAACAGTTTTTTTTTCTTTTAATAATTTTACTTCAATGAAAAGGTAAGATTTTTGTGAATATTTTGAGTGAAAAACCAAGAGGATAAACAGCAAAGACATATTTTTTTATAGCCTGTTTTGCTCATATTCACTAGGGGTGCCAATAATTGCGGAGGGCACTGTATATACTGTATATATTACAATTACTACATTACAGTGACTTGCATAAGTATTCACCCCCTAGGATGTTTTCCCCTTTTATTGCTTTTATAAATCAATCATGGTCAATATATTGGCTTTTTAAAAAAAAATTAAAATACAAAAAAAACCTCTTTCATGTCAAAGTGAAAACAGATTTCTACACTGATGGAGATCATTTCCAAACACTGTTAATGACTTAAGAATATAATAATCAAGTGCCTTACATTATTAATTACCTTATATGAATCATGTACTTATGTAAGTAGGAACATGGCTTTTCTGTGTTTCTGTGTGTGTGTAACTTATTATTATTAGGTGCCACTTAGTCTGCACATGTACAAGAGCATGTTTAGACCGGAGGTGATAAGAAGGGTCGAACTGTGCTTCTTCCGACCTTGTGCAAAACTGCCATCCTTGTAATATAGTGAGCCTCGGACGTCAGAGATCCACCACGTGGTTATCCCTGCTGAACGCTAAACTTCTGTCCATATAAACCTTGTGCGATGTGTTTAATATTGCTTCACTTTCAGCCTTGTGCTGGGAGTGAGCCCGATTGCAATTGTTGTTGTTGTTTGTCTAATAAATGTACTTATATGCAGCTCCGGAGTCCTGAGGTAACTAGGGTGAATTTTCACCTATCATACACAGTAATGTCAATTAAATAAGAATATGTAATGTAAAATAAGTGATTGCATAAGTATTCACCCCCCTTCAAGTCAGTATTAAGTAGATGCACATTTGGCTGCAATCACAGCACTGAGTCTGTGTGGATAAGTCTCAATCAGACTTGCACATCTTGACACTGCAATTGTACTCCATTCTTCTTTGCAAAACTGCTCAAGCTCTGTCAGGTTGCGTGGGGATTGGGCGTCACAGGCATTTTCAAGTACAGCCACAAATTCTGTATTGGATTTAGGTCTGGACTTTGACCCGGCCACTCCAGAACATTCATCTTGTTGTCTTTACACCATTTCTGTGTAGCTTTCGCTGTATGGAAAATAAATCTTCTCCCAAGCCGTAGTTTTCTTGCAGACAGAATTAGATTGTCTTCCAGGATTTCCAGGTATTTTGCTGCATTCATCTTACCCTATATCTTTACAAGCCTTCGTTTGTGGTAATGTACAGTGTTTGGTGTCTGCCAAAATTAGCGTCTTGTCTGATGGCCAAAAAGCTCCACTTTGGTCTCATCAGACCACAGAACTTTCTTCCACTTGACCATGGAGTCTCCCACATGCCTATTGGCGAACTGTAGTCGATACTTGATATGAGTTTTTTTCAACAGTGGCTCTCTTCCATAAAGCTTTGATTGGTGAAGAACCCGGGCAACAGTTGTTGTATGCAGAGTCTCTCCCATCTCAGCTGTTAAAGCTTGTAACTCCTTCAGAGTAGTCATAGGTGTCTTGGTGGCCTCTCTCACTAGTCTCCTTCTTGCCCGTCACTCAGTTTGTGAGGACGGCCTGCTCTAGCCAGATTTACACATGTGCCATATTCCTTCTATTTCTTGATGATGGATTTAACAGAATTCCAGGGGATGTTTAGTGCCTTGGACATTGCTTGGAGTGTTCTTTGGTCTTCATGGTGTAACGGTAGCCAGGAATACTGATTACTGAATACTGACCAGTGAATGGACCTTCCAGACACAGGTGTCGTTATACTACAATCACTTGAGACACATTCACTGCACACTGATCCCCATTTCACTAATTGTGAGACTTCTAGCACCAATTGGCTGGACCTCTGTTGAATTAGCTCAGTCACTTTAAAGGGGGTGAATACTTATGCAATCACTTATTTTTCATTACATATTTTTATTTAATTGACATAACTGTGTAGACATTTATTTTCACTTTGACATTAAAGAGGGCTTTTTTGTGATTTTTTTTTGTCAAAAAAGCCAACTTATATTGACCATGACTGATTTATAAAAGCAATAAAAGGGTAAAACATCCAAGGGGGTGAATAGTACATATAGTACAGTACAATTTGGCTAATTGTATTAATCAGGATTCATTGAATTGTTAAACAAATAAAATGCTCTCAGTCAATCCAAAATGTTATTGAACCACAAACCTGAATGTTTAACAAAGGAAAGATACGTTTTGTCTTTCTAAACGTGCACAATTACTAGGCAACTAAATTACAAAAATACATTTTCCCAACTCACTTAAATTTTTAGTCTTAAGTTTGACAAATTCCTTTTTTGGCCACCCTTCTTTTCAATAACTGCCGTGAGCCTTCCATCTATGCAGTCTGTCAGTTTCTTGATTTGTTAATGATCAACTTGCGCTGAAGCAGCAACCACAGCCTCCCAAATGCTGCTCAAAGAGGTGCCCTGTCCTCCCTCACTGCAATTCTCACATTTTGGGAAGGGCCCACACATCCTCAGTAGGATTTAAGTCAGGTGAGATAGGGGGGCAGGTCATTATTATATATTATTATATATTATTATATATATATATATAAGATTGAATTGATTATTCGGTCATCTTCAACCCAAAAATATCCAGCAAGCTCATCCTTAATGCTAGCAGCCCGTTCCCGTCCCCCCCCCCCTCTCCACCTTGCTGGCGCCAGACTGTTAGCGGTGCCCTGTGTCCATTAGTGATCCAGCCACAGGCCCATCCATCTGCTCCGTTAACAGTCACCCTCATTTCATCTGTGCATAAAAACTTCCGTCCGAATCTGTCTTCCAGTATTTCTAATCTTGACCCATCAACTTGTGACATCTTCTTCAGCGGGGGTCATTTTTCAGCCTTCCTTACCCTGGCTATGTCTCTGAGTACTGGAGTCCTTCTACTTCTGGACACCCCATGTAGGTTACAGTTCTGGAGTATGGAGGCAGTTGAGGATAATGGGTTCATGGTAGCGTCACGTTCAATTCTTCTTAAATCCTTTGCAGTTAATACGTGCCTTTTTCTTCTTCATGCATTTTTTTTTTGCAACACCATTGACTATTTGCAACGAAACATTTGAATGTCTGATGGTCACACCTCATTAGTTTTATAATAGTGTTGCATCCATCTGAAAGGCATTTTACAATTTTTTCAAAGTTGGTTAAATCTCTTTTTTTTCGGCTCCTTTTTACCTGAGGTAGTAAAGCTACCTAATAATTATGCACACCTTAATATAAGGTGTTAATCACTGTAGGCCAAAGCCTCCCTCATAACACAAACAGATATCACATGGAAAGGATTAAATCCAATAAGCATTCAAGTTTATATGGTTTGGAGTTAATATACATACTCAAATGCCTAATAACTGTGCGCGCAGTGTATGTGTAAAATGGCATTGGAAGTGTTATACAATTACTTTTTATTTTGACTTTTGTGTTTGATTGGAGAATGTAGTAACAGAACACGACCACACGAGGGCGCATGTACACCAGAAGACCGTCCTCCACACTAATCAACATCCTCATGAAGGCTACGGTAACATAGCAGCTGAACTTGGTAAACTAATACACCCTCCATAAAATATTTGTGTGCGTTATCTGAAGCCAAAGCCACTTTTTTTTCAGTTTAGTTAGAGAACTACACTTGGATTCCCTGGTGTCAGTCCAATTTCAGGATCTGATATGTTGATAATGCGTTTGGTGTCTCTGGGTAAGGAACCTGAGTGAGGATAGAAGTGCCCAAGGCCCGGTAAGAGAACCCCTCTCATTGATTGGAGGCGCTGCAAATGGGGGTGCAGTGAATGTGTACGCTTGAGAGTACGGCGTATTGATCTCAAGATCCACAGATGGCTTGACTATGCTGTTGAGTTGAAGTATGGGACTGTCTTGACCATCTGTCTTTTTTTTTTTCTTTTTTTTTTTCATCTCATTGGATTTAAGATAGTTGACCTCTTTGTGCTAAATATTTAGTAAGTGAGAGGTGTGTGTGCATTTGAACAGCCATATATCAAACCAGCACAACTGGCCATTCACTCAAGTCAACCATGCTGATTAGGATTTCACTGTCCCCAATAGCGTGCGTGCGTGCGTGCGTGCGTGCGTGCGTGCGTGCGTGCGTGCGTGCGTGAGCTGTGTGTACGTGCTGTGCAGGCTTGGGGAGTAACTACTTACCTGTAATAATAAATGTAATTGTAATCTGTTACAGTTACATCTGAATATATTCATTTCGGTAAAAAGCGTTAAAGCTAATAAGTAGAATATAACATTCATTCTGTTGCTTTGCATCTTCTGCTGTCCAGACAGGCTCCAATTCTTTTGGCAGTATGCAAGTTGTTTTCTCTTTCCGTTTAAATTTGCACCAATCAATCAAATCAAAAAGTAATAGAAATCAAATCAAATGTAATAAAGTTACATTACTTTGATGAAGTCATTTAAAAAGTGACATTACTTATTACATTTTCAGCGGGCCAACTAGTAGGCTAATCTGCAACCTATTGCATTTCAAAAGTAACCTTCCCCACCCCGCTGCTGTTTACACACATGAGTGTGTGCGTCTGTATGTCTGTCGCCCTGTTAATAATTCACCGTACCTCCCCTGGGTTCTGTTCACACTTCAGCCCATCCTTACTGTGTGTTTCTCATTCCCACTGTAATTTAGTGACTATGAATATTTCATCCGGGCTTCGCCTTGTTTGCTGAGGAGGCCGGTTTCGGGGGGTGAAATCTGAAAAAAAAAGAGGGGGAAAAAAGAAAAGAAAAAGACAGAAAAAAAAAGCGGCACTCTTGAGGCACTCTGTACGCTGTTGCCTTGAGCAAACCGCGCCTGGCTGCCTGACCAGCCCCTCAGCGCCTTCCAGCGCCACACAGCATACTGTACCACACAGCGTTACGTAACAGCGAGTGAGGCGTCAAGTGCTAAACAGGTCAGCCCCAATTAAGGCCATCTACTGAAAGGGCTGTCCACTGCTAACCAGGCATCCGCGCGTCCCTTAGTCATGGCAATCGTAACGCGCTGGCATCAGTGCGTTAT